>NC_034191.2:3698990-3778990 GCF_002021735.2 Oncorhynchus kisutch
AGAAGTTCTAATTAAAACCAAACTTCTTGTTGCAGTGAACAAACAAGACAGCTGCTGAGCAGAGGACACCTCCTCCCTCCTCCCTACGTCTCCTTCTCTCAGTCCCTCTCCTCCCTCCTCCCTACTTCTCTCTCTCTCTGTCTCTCCCTCCCTCCCTCCTGTCCCCCTCCTCCCTACTTCTCCCTCTCTCCTCCCTACCTCCCATCCCTCCTCCCTACTTCTCCCTCTCTCCTCCCTACCTCCCTCCCATCCCTCCTCCCTACTTCTCCCTCTCTCCTCCCTACCTCCCTCCCATCCCTCCTCCCTACTTCTCCCTCTCTCCGTCCATCTCCTCCCTACTTCTCCCTCTCTCCGTCCATCTCCTCCCTACTTCTCCCTCTCTCCTCCCTCTCTCCCTCTCTCCTCCTCTCTCCCTCACGTTAAGTGAGTGCAGGTGGCCAAGGAATGTCTGAGAAGGAGAGGCAAGGAGTTCACCTTTCTTCTCCTCCAATCTGTAAGGAATGGTGTGTGTTTGTGCTTACTTTCGTCTTACATGCTGACCACACTGCTCGCGTTGGAAAATACATTTACACATACAGTACTACATGTTATTCAATCACCCACGCTGCTGGAGTGCGTCAACGAGCATCTGCATAGCCAGGAGCTAAAATATAACTTTTAATATGGTTGGTATTGATATTTAATATGGTTGGTACAGATATTGTCCTGATTGCATCTCTTGTGGGTGTACAAAATGCTAGATGACCAAACGGTCGGGTTAGCATGTTAGATACGTATGTCTCCCTGAGCTCCAGCTTGTTCTACGCAGGGCTGAGGAGTAAAGGTTCTATACAGGGCTGGTTCTATACAGGGCTGAGGAGAAATGGTTCTATAAAGGGCTGAGGAGTAAAGGTTCTATACAGGGCTGGTTCTATACAGGGCTGGTTCTATACAGGGCTGAGGAGTAAAGGTTCTATACAGGGCTGGTTCTATACAGGGCTGAGGAGTAAAGGTTCTATACAGGGCTGGTTCTATACAGGGCTGAGGAGTAAAGGTTCTATACAGGGCTGGTTCTATACAGGGCTGGTTCTATACAGGGCTAAGGAGAAATGGTTCTATACAGGGCTGAGGAGTAAAGGTTCTATACAGGGCTGGTTCTATACAGGGCTGAGGACAAAAGGTTCTATACAGGGCTGGTTCTATGCAGGGCTGAGGAGAAAAGGTTCTATACAGGGCTGAGGAGTAAAGGTTCTGTACAGGGCTGAGGAGAAATGATTCTATACAGGGCTGAGGAGAAAAGGTTCTATACAGGGCTGGTTCTATAGAGGGCTGAGGAGTAAAGGTTCTATACAGGGCTGGTTCTATACAGGGCTGAGGAGAAAAGGTTCTATACAGGGCTGGTTCTATAGAGGGCTGAGGAGTAAAGGTTCTATACAGGGCTGGTTCTATACAGGGCTGAGGAGTAAAGGTTCTATACAGGGCTGGTTCTATACAGGGCTGAGGAGAAAAGGTTCTATAGAGGGCTGGTTCTATACAGGGCTGAGGAGAAATGATTCTATACAGGGCTGAGGAGTAAAGGTTCTATAGAGGGCTGGTTCTATAGAGGGCTGAGGAGTAAAGGTTCTATACAGGGCTGGTTCTATACAGGGCTGAGGAGTAAAGGTTCTATACAGGGCTGGTTCTATACAGGGCTGAGGAGTAAATGTTCTATGCAGGGCTGAGGAGAAAAGATTCTATACAGGGCTGGTTCTTTCGAGGGCTGAGGAGTAAAGGTTCTATACAGGGCTAAGGAGGGCTGGTTTTATTCAGGGCTGAGGAGGGATGGTTCTATACAGGGTTGAGGAGGGCTGGTTTTATACAGGGCTGAGGAGGGCTGGTTCAATACAGGGTTGAGGAGGGCTGGTTCTATACAGGGCTGAGGAGAAATGGTTCTATACAGGGTTGAGGAGGGCTGGTTCTATACAGGGCTGGGGAGAAAAGATTCTATACAGGGCTGGGGAGAAAAGGTTCTATACAAGGCTGGTTCTATACAGGGCTGAGGAGTAAAGGTTCTATACAGGGCTGGTTCTATACAGGGCTGAGGAGTAAAGGTTCTATACAGGGCTGGTTCTATACAGGGCTGAGGAGTAAAGGTTCTATACAGGGCTGGTTCTATACAGGGCTGGTTCTATACAGGGCTAAGGAGAAATGGTTCTATACAGGGCTGAGGAGTAAAGGTTCTATACAGGGCTGGTTCTATACAGGGCTGAGGACAAAAGGTTCTATACAGGGCTGGTTCTATGCAGGGCTGAGGAGAAAAGGTTCTATACAGGGCTGAGGAGTAAAGGTTCTGTACAGGGCTGAGGAGAAATGATTCTATACAGGGCTGAGGAGAAAAGGTTCTATACAGGGCTGGTTCTATAGAGGGCTGAGGAGTAAAGGTTCTATACAGGGCTGGTTCTATACAGGGCTGAGGAGAAAAGGTTCTATACAGGGCTGGTTCTATAGAGGGCTGAGGAGTAAAGGTTCTATACAGGGCTGGTTCTATACAGGGCTGAGGAGTAAAGGTTCTATACAGGGCTGGTTCTATACAGGGCTGAGGAGAAAAGGTTCTATAGAGGGCTGGTTCTATACAGGGCTGAGGAGAAATGATTCTATACAGGGCTGAGGAGGTAAAGGTTCTATAGAGGGCTGGTTCTATAGAGGGCTGAGGAGTAAAGGTTCTATACAGGGCTGGTTCTATACAGGGCTGAGGAGTAAAGGTTCTATACAGGGCTGGTTCTATACAGGGCTGAGGAGTAAATGTTCTATGCAGGGCTGAGGAGAAAAGATTCTATACAGGGCTGGTTCTTTCGAGGGCTGAGGAGTAAAGGTTCTATACAGGGCTAAGGAGGGCTGGTTTTATTCAGGGCTGAGGAGGGATGGTTCTATACAGGGTTGAGGAGGGCTGGTTTTATACAGGGCTGAGGAGGGCTGGTTCAATACAGGGTTGAGGAGGGCTGGTTCTATACAGGGCTGAGGAGAAATGGTTCTATACAGGGTTGAGGAGGGCTGGTTCTATACAGGGCTGGGGAGAAAAGATTCTATACAGGGCTGGGGAGAAAAGGTTCTATACAAGGCTGGTTCTATACAGGGCTGAGGAGTAAAGGTTCTATACAGGGCTGGTTCTATACAGGGCTGAGGAGAAAAGGTTCTATACAGGGCTGGTTCTATACAGGGCTGAGGAGTAAATGTTCTATACAGGGCTGAGGAGTAAAGGTTCTATAGAGGGCTGGTTCTATAGAGAGCTGAGCAGTAAAGGTTCTATACAGGGCTGGTTCTATACAGGGCTGAGGAAGGCTGGTTCTATACAGGGCTGAGGAGAGCTGGTTCTATACAGAGCTGAGGAGTAAATGTTCTATACAGGGCTGAGGAGTAAAGGTTCTATAGAGGGCTGGTTCTATAGAGAGCTGAGCAGTAAAGGTTCTATACAGGGCTGGTTCTATACAGGGCTGAGGAAGGCTGGTTCTATACAGGGCTGAGGAGAGCTGGTTCTATACAGAGCTGAGGAGTAAAGGTTCTATACAGGGCTGAGGAGTAAAGGTTAGATACAGGGCTGAGGAGTAAAGGTTCTATACAGGGCTGAGGAGGGCTGGTTCTATACAGGGCTGAGGAGAAAAGGTTATATACAGGGCTGAGGAGTAAAGGTTCTATACAGGGCTGAGGAGAAAAGGTTCTATACAGGGCTGAGGAGAAAAGGTTATATACAGGGCTGAGGAGTAAAGGTTCTATACAGGGCTGAGGAGAAAAGGTTCTATACAGGGCTGGTTCTATAGAGGGCTGGGGAGGGATGGTTCTACACAGGGCTGGGGAGGGATGGTTCTATACAACGCTGGTTCTATACAGGGCTTGGGAGGGAAAAGGTTCTATACAGGGCTGGTTCTATACAGGGCTGGTTCTATACAGGGCTGGGGAGGGATGGTTCTATACAGGGCTGGTTCTTTGCAGGGCTGGGGAGGGATGGTTCTTTACAGGGCTGGTTCTATACAGGGCTGGGGAGGGATGGTTCTATACAGGGCTGGTTCTATACAGGGCTGGGGAGGGATTGTTCTATATAGGGCTAGGGGGGGATTGTTCTATACTGGGCTAGGGAGGGATTGTTCTATACAGGGCTGGGGAGGGATTGTTCTATACAGGGCTGGTTCTATACAGGGAAGGGGAGGGATGTATCTATACTGGGCTGGGGAGGGCTTGTTCTATACAGGGCTGGGGAGGGCTTGTTCTATACAGTGCTGGTTCTATACAGGGCTGGTTCTATACAGGGCTGGGAAGGGATGGTTCTATACAGGGCTGGTTCCATACAGGGCTGGGGAGCAATGGTTCTATACAGGGCTGGGGAGGGATGGTTCTATACAGGGCTGGTTCTATACAGGGCTGGTTCCATACAGGGCTGGGGAGGGATGGTTCTATACAGGGCTGGTTCTATACAGGGCTGGGGAGGGCTTGTTCTATACAGTGCTGGTTCTATACAGGGCTGGTTCTATACAGGGCTGGGGAGGGATGGTTCTATACAGGGCTGGTTCTATACAGGGCTGAGGAGGGATGGTTCTATACAGGGCTGGGGAGGGATTGTTCTATACAGGGCTGGGGAGGGATGGTTCGATACAGGGCTGGTTCCATTCAGGGTTGGGGAGGGATGGTTCTATACAGGGCTGGTTCTATACAGGGCTGGGGAGGGATGGTTCTATACAGGGCTGGTTCTATACAGGGCTGGGGAGGGATTGTTCTATACAGTGCTGGTTCTATACAGGGCTGGTTCTATACAGGGCTGGGGAGGGATGGTTCTATACAGGGCTGAGGAGGGATTTTTCTATACAGGGCTGGTTCTATACAGGGCTGGTGGTTGGGATGGTTCTTTACAGGGCTGGTTCTATACAGGGCTGGGGAGGGATGGTTCTATACAGGGCTGGTTCTATACAGGGCTGGGGAGGGATTGTTCTATACAGTGCTGGTTCTATACAGGGCTGGTTCTATACAGGGCTGGGGAGGGATGGTTCTATACAGGGCTGAGGAGGGATTTTTCTATACAGGGCTGGTTCTATACGGGGCTGGGGGTTGGGATGGTTCTTTACAGGGCTGGTTCTATACAGGGCTGGGGAGGGATGGTTCTATACAGGACTGGGGAGGGATTGTTCTATACTGGGCTGGTTTTATACAGGGCTGGGGAGGGATGGTTCTATACAGGGCTGAGGAGGGCTGGTTCTATACAGGGCTGGGGAGGGCTGGTTCTATACAGGGTTGGGGAGGGCTGGTTCTTTACAGGGCTGGGAAGGGATGGTTCAATACAGGGCTGGTTCTATACACGGCTGGTTCTATACAGGGCTGGTTCTATACAGGGCTTGGGAGGGAAAAGGTTCTATACAGGGCTGGTTCTATGCAGGGCTGGTTCTATACAGGGCTGGGGAGGGATGGTTCTATACAGGGCTGGTTCTTTGCAGGGCTGGGAGAGGGATGGTTATTTACAGGGCTGGTTCTATACAGGGCTGGGGAGGGATGGTTCTATACAGGGCTGGTTCTATACAGGGCTGGGGAGGGATTGTTCTATATAGGGCTAGGGGGGGATTGTTCTATACAGGGCTAGGGAGGGATTGTTCTATACAGGGCTGGGGAGGGATTGTTCTATACAGGGCTGGTTCTATACAGGGATGGGGAGGGATGTATCTATACTGGGCTGGGGAGGGCTTGTTCTATACAGGGCTGGGGAGGGCTTGTTCTATACAGTGCTGGTTCTATACAGGGCTGGTTCTATACAGGGCTGGGAAGGGATGGTTCTATACAGGGCTGGTTCCATACAGGGCTGGGGAGCAATGGTTCTATACAGGGCTGGGGAGGGATGGTTCTATACAGGGAAGGGGAGGGATGTATCTATACTGGGCTGGGGAGGGCTTGTTCTATACAGGGCTGGGGAGGGCTTGTTCTATACAGTGCTGGTTCTATACAGGGCTGGTTCTATACAGGGCTGGGAAGGGATGGTTCTATACAGGGCTGGTTCCATACAGGGCTGGGGAGCAATGGTTCTATACAGGGCTGGGGAGGGATGGTTCTATACAGGGCTGGTTCTATACAGGGCTGGTTCCATACAGGGCTGGGGAGGGATGGTTCTATACAGGGCTGGTTCTATACAGGGCTGGGGAGGGCTTGTTCTATACAGTGCTGGTTCTATACAGGGCTGGTTCTATACAGGGCTGGGGAGGGATGGTTCTATACAGGGCTGGTTCTATACAGGGCTGAGGAGGGATGGTTCTATACAGGGCTGGGGAGGGATTGTTCTATACAGGGCTGGGGAGGGATGGTTCGATACAGGGCTGGTTCCATTCAGGGTTGGGGAGGGATGGTTCTATACAGGGCTGGTTCTATACAGGGCTGGGGAGGGATGGTTCTATACAGGGCTGGTTCTATACAGGGCTGGGGAGGGATTGTTCTATACAGTGCTGGTTCTATACAGGGCTGGTTCTATACAGGGCTGGGGAGGGATGGTTCTATACAGGGCTGAGGAGGGATTTTTCTATACAGGGCTGGTTCTATACAGGGCTGGTGGTTGGGATGGTTCTTTACAGGGCTGGTTCTATACAGGGCTGGGGAGGGATGGTTCTATACAGGGCTGGTTCTATACAGGGCTGGGGAGGGATTGTTCTATACAGTGCTGGTTCTATACAGGGCTGGTTCTATACAGGGCTGGGGAGGGATGGTTCTATACAGGGCTGAGGAGGGATTTTTCTATACAGGGCTGGTTCTATACGGGGCTGGGGGTTGGGATGGTTCTTTACAGGGCTGGTTCTATACAGGGCTGGGGAGGGATGGTTCTATACAGGACTGGGGAGGGATTGTTCTATACTGGGCTGGTTTTATACAGGGCTGGGGAGGGATGGTTCTATACAGGGCTGAGGAGGGCTGGTTCTATACAGGGCTGGGGAGGGCTGGTTCTATACAGGGTTGGGGAGGGCTGGTTCTTTACAGGGCTGGGAAGGGATGGTTCAATACAGGGCTGGTTCTATACACGGCTGGTTCTATACAGGGCTGGTTCTATACAGGGCTTGGGAGGGAAAAGGTTCTATACAGGGCTGGTTCTATGCAGGGCTGGTTCTATACAGGGCTGGGGAGGGATGGTTCTATACAGGGCTGGTTCTTTGCAGGGCTGGGAGAGGGATGGTTATTTACAGGGCTGGTTCTATACAGGGCTGGGGAGGGATGGTTCTATACAGGGCTGGTTCTATACAGGGCTGGGGAGGGATTGTTCTATATAGGGCTAGGGGGGGATTGTTCTATACAGGGCTAGGGAGGGATTGTTCTATACAGGGCTGGGGAGGGATTGTTCTATACAGGGCTGGTTCTATACAGGGATGGGGAGGGATGTATCTATACTGGGCTGGGGAGGGCTTGTTCTATACAGGGCTGGGGAGGGCTTGTTCTATACAGTGCTGGTTCTATACAGGGCTGGTTCTATACAGGGCTGGGAAGGGATGGTTCTATACAGGGCTGGTTCCATACAGGGCTGGGGAGCAATGGTTCTATACAGGGCTGGGGAGGGATGGTTCTATACAGGGCTGGTTCTATACAGGGCTGGTTCCATACAGGGCTGGGGAGGGATGGTTCTATACAGGGCTGGTTCTATACAGGGCTGGGGAGGGCTTGTTCTATACAGTGCTGGTTCTATACAGGGCTGGTTCTATACAGGGCTGGGGAGGGATGGTTCTATACAGGGCTGGTTCTATACAGGGCTGAGGAGGGATGGTTCTATACAGGGCTGGGGAGGGATTGTTCTATACAGGGCTGGGGAGGGATGGTTCGATACAGGGCTGGTTCTATTCAGGGTTGGGGAGGGATGGTTCTATACAGGGCTGGTTCTATACACGGCTGGTTCTATACAGGGCTGGTTCTATACAGGGCTGGTTCTATACAGGGCTGGGGAGGGATGGTTCTATACAGGGCTGGTTCTATACAGGGCTGGGGAGGGATGGTTCAATACAGGTATGGTTCAATACAGGGCTGGTTCTATACAGGGCTGGTTCTATACAGGGCTGGGGAGGGATGGTTCTATACAGGGCTGGTTCTATACAGGGGTTAGGGAGGGATGGTTCAATACAGGGATGGTTCTATACAGGGCTGGGAAGGGATGGTTCTATACAGGGCTGGTTCTATTCAGGGTTGGGGAGGGATGGTTCTATACAGGGCTGGTTCTATACAGGGCTGGGGAGGGATGGTTCTATACAGGGCTGGTTCTATACAGGGCTGGGGAGGGATTGTTCTATACAGGGATGGTTCTATACAGGGCTGGGAAGGGATGGTTCTATACAGGGCTGGTTCTAAACAGGGCTGGGGAGGAATTGTTCTATACAGTGCTGGTTCTATACAGGGCTGGTTCTATACAGGGCTGGTTCTATACAGGGCTGGGGAGGGATGGTTCTATACAGGGCTGAGGAGGGATTTTTCTATACAGGGCTGGTTCTAAACAGGGCTGGGGGTTGGGATGGTTCTTTACAGGGCTGGTTCTATACAGGGCTGGGGAGCAATGGTTCTATACAGGACTGGGGAGGGATTGTTCTATACGGGGCTGGTTTTATACAGGGCTGGGGAGGGATGGTTCTATACAGGGCTGAGGAGGGCTGGTTCTATACAGGGCTGGGGAGGGCTGGTTCTATACAGGGTTGGGGAGGGCTGGTTCTTTACAGGGCTGGGAAGGGATGGTTCAATACAGGGCTGGTTCTATACACGGCTGGTTCTATACAGGGCTGGTTCTATACAGGGCTGGTTCTATACAGGGCTGGGGAGGGATGGTTCTATACAGGACTGGGGAGGGATTGTTCTATACAGGGCTGGTTTTATACAGGGCTGGGGAGGGATGGTTCTATACAGGGCTGAGGAGGGCTGGTTCTATACAGGGCTGGGGAGGGCTGGTTCTATACAGGGTTGGGGAGGGCTGGTTCTTTACAGGGCTGGGAAGGGATGGTTCAATACAGGGCTGGTTCTATACACGGCTGGTTCTATACAGGGCTGGTTCTATACAGGGCTTGGGAGGGAAAAGGTTCTATACAGGGCTGGTTCTATACAGGGCTGGTTCTATACAGGGCTGGTTCTTTGCAGGGCTGGGAGAGGGATGGTTATTTACAGGGCTGGTTCTATACAGGGCTGGGGAGGGATGGTTCTATACAGGGCTGGTTCTATACAGGGCTGGGGAGGGATTGTTCTATATAGGGCTAGGGGGGGATTGTTCTATACAGGGCTGGGAGGGATTGTTCTATACAGGGCTGGTTCTATACAGGGATGGGGAGGGATGTATCTATACTGGGCTGGGGAGGGCTTGTTCTATACAGGGCTGGGGAGGGCTTGTTCTATACAGTGCTGGTTCTATACAGGGCTGGTTCTATACAGGGCTGGGAAGGGATGGTTCTATACAGGGCTGGTTCCATACAGGGCTGGGGAGCAATGGTTCTATACAGGGCTGGGGAGGGATGGTTCTATACAGGGCTGGTTCTATACAGGGCTGGTTCCATACAGGGCTGGGGAGGGATGGTTCTATACAGGGCTGGTTCTATACAGGGCTGGGGAGGGCTTGTTCTATACAGTGCTGGTTCTATACAGGGCTGGTTCTATACAGGGCTGGGGAGGGATGGTTCTATACAGGGCTGGTTCTATACAGGGCTGAGGAGGGATGGTTCTATACAGGGCTGGGGAGGGATTGTTCTATACAGGGCTGGGGAGGGATGGTTCGATACAGGGCTGGTTCTATTCAGGGTTGGGGAGGGATGGTTCTATACAGGGCTGGTTCTATACACGGCTGGTTCTATACAGGGCTGGTTCTATACAGGGCTGGTTCTATACAGGGCTGGGGAGGGATGGTTCTATACAGGGCTGGTTCTATACAGGGCTGGGGAGGGATGGTTCAATACAGGTATGGTTCAATACAGGGCTGGTTCTATACAGGGCTGGGTCTATACAGGGCTGGGGAGGGATGGTTCTATACAGGGCTGGTTCTATACAGGGGTTAGGGAGGGATGGTTCAATACAGGGATGGTTCTATACAGGGCTGGGAAGGGATGGTTCTATACAGGGCTGGTTCTATTTAGGGTTGGGGAGGGATGGTTCTATACAGGGCTGGTTCTATACAGGGCTGGGGAGGGATGGTTCTATACAGGGCTGGTTCTATACAGGGCTGGGGAGGGATTGTTCTATACAGGGATGGTTCTATACAGGGCTGGGAAGGGATGGTTCTATACAGGGCTGGTTCTATACAGGGCTGGGGAGGGATTGTTCTATACAGTGCTGGTTCTATACAGGGCTGGTTCTATACAGGGCTGGTTCTATACAGGGCTGGGGAGGGATGGTTCTATACAGGGCTGAGGAGGGATTTTTCTATACAGGGCTGGTTCTAAACAGGGCTGGGGGTTGGGATGGTTCTTTACAGGGCTGGTTCTATACAGGGCTGGGGAGCAATGGTTCTATACAGGACTGGGGAGGGATTGTTCTATACGGGGCTGGTTTTATACAGGGCTGGGGAGGGATGGTTCTATACAGGGCTGAGGAGGGCTGGTTCTATACAGGGCTGGGGAGGGCTGGTTCTATAGAGGGTTGGGGAGGGCTGGTTCTTTACAGGGCTGGGAAGGGATGGTTCAATACAGGGCTGGTTCTATACACGGCTGGTTCTATACAGGGCTGGTTCTATACAGGGCTGGTTCTATACAGGGCTGGTTCTATACAGGGCTGGGGAGGGATGGTTCTATACAGGGCTGGTTCTATACAGGGCTGGGGAGGTATGGTTCAATACAGGTATGGTTCAATACAGGGCTGGTTCTATACAGGGCTGGTTCTATACAGGGCTGGGGAGGGATGGTTCTATACAGGGCTGGTTCTATACAGGGGTTGGGGAGGGATGGTTCAATACAGGGATGGTTCTATACAGGGCTGGGAAGGGATGGTTCTATACAGGGCTGGTTCTATTCAGGGTTGGGGAGGGATGGTTCTATACAGGGCTGGTTCTATACAGGGCTGGGGAGGGATGGTTCTATACAGGGCTGGTTCTATACAGGGCTGGGGAGGGATTGTTCTATACAGGGATGGTTCTATACAGGGCTGGGAAGGGATGGTTCTATACAGGGCTGGTTCTATACAGGGCTGGGGAGGGATTGTTCTATACAGGGCTGGGAAGGGATGGTTCTATACAGGGCTGGTTCTATTTAGGGTTGGGGAGGGATGGTTCTATACAGGGCTGGTTCTATACAGGGCTGGGGAGGGATGGTTCTATACAGGGCTGGTTCTATACAGGGCTGGGGAGGGATTGTTCTATACAGGGATGGTTCTATACAGGGCTGGGAAGGGATGGTTCTATACAGGGCTGGTTCTATACAGGGCTGGGGAGGGATTGTTCTATACAGTGCTGGTTCTATACAGGGCTGGTTCTATACAGGGCTGGTTCTATACAGGGCTGGGGAGGGATGGTTCTATACAGGGCTGAGGAGGGATTTTTCTATACAGGGCTGGTTCTAAACAGGGCTGGGGGTTGGGATGGTTCTTTACAGGGCTGGTTCTATACAGGGCTGGGGAGCAATGGTTCTATACAGGACTGGGGAGGGATTGTTCTATACGGGGCTGGTTTTATACAGGGCTGGGGAGGGATGGTTCTATACAGGGCTGAGGAGGGCTGGTTCTATACAGGGCTGGGGAGGGCTGGTTCTATAGAGGGTTGGGGAGGGCTGGTTCTTTACAGGGCTGGGAAGGGATGGTTCAATACAGGGCTGGTTCTATACACGGCTGGTTCTATACAGGGCTGGTTCTATACAGGGCTGGTTCTATACAGGGCTGGTTCTATACAGGGCTGGTTCTATACAGGGCTGGGGAGGGATGGTTCTATACAGGACTGGTTCTATACAGGGCTGGGGAGGTATGGTTCAATACAGGTATGGTTCAATACAGGGCTGGTTCTATACAGGGCTGGTTCTATACAGGGCTGGGGAGGGATGGTTCTATACAGGGCTGGTTCTATACAGGGGTTGGGGAGGGATGGTTCAATACAGGGATGGTTCTATACAGGGCTGGGAAGGGATGGTTCTATACAGGGCTGGTTCTATTCAGGGTTGGGGAGGGATGGTTCTATACAGGGCTGGTTCTATACAGGGCTGGGGAGGGATGGTTCTATACAGGGCTGGTTCTATACAGGGCTGGGGAGGGATTGTTCTATACAGGGATGGTTCTATACAGGGCTGGGAAGGGATGGTTCTATACAGGGCTGGTTCTATACAGGGCTGGGGAGGGATTGTTCTATACAGGGCTGGGGAGGGATTGTTCTATACAGTGCTGGTTCTATACAGGGCTGGTTCTATACAGGGCTGGTTCTATACAGGGCTGGGGAGGGATGGTTCTATACAGGGCTGGTTCTATACAGGGCTGGGGAGGGATTTTTCTATACAGGGCTGGTTCTATACAGGGCTGGGGGTTGGGATGGTTCTTTACAGGGCTGGTTCTATACAGGGCTGGGGAGGGATGGTTCTATACAGGGCTGGGGAGGGATTGTTCTATACGGGGCTGGTTTTATACAGGGCTGGGGAGGGATGGTTCTATACAGGGCTGAGGAGGGCTGGTTCTATACAGGGCTGGGGAGGGCTGGTTCTTTACAGGGCTGGGAAGGGATGGTTCAATACAGGGCTGGTTCTATACAGGGCTGGTTCTATACAGGGCTTGTTCTATACAGGGCTGGTTCTATACAGGGCTGGGAAGGGATGGTTCTATACAGGGCTGGTTCTATTCAGGGTTGGGAAGGGATGGTTCTATACAGGGCTGGTTCTATACAGGGCTGGGGAGGGATGGTTCTATACAGGGCTGGTTCTATACAGAACTGGGGAGGGATTGTTCTATACAGGGCTGGGGAGGGATTGTTCTATACAGTGCTGGTTCTATACAGGGCTGGTTCTATACAGGGCTGGTTCTATACAGGGCTGGGGAGGGATGGTTCTATACAGGGCTGGTTCTATACAGGGCTGGGGAGGGATTTTTCTATACAGGGCTGGTTCTATACAGGGCTGGGGGTTGGGATGGTTCTTTACAGGGCTGGTTCTATACATGGCTGGGGAGGGATGGTTCTATACAGGGCTGGGGAGGGATTGTTCTATACGGGGCTGGTTTTATACAGGGCTGGTGAGGGATGGTTCTATACAGGGCTGAGGAGGGCTGGTTCTATACAGGGCTGGGGAGGGCTGGTTCTATTCCGGGCTGGGGAGGGCTGGTTCTTTACAGGCTTGGGAAGGGATGGTTCAATACAGGGCTGGTTCTATACAGGGCTGGTTCTATACAGGGCTGGTTCTATACAGGGCTGGTTCTATACAGGGCTGGGGAGGGCTGGTTCTATACAGGACTGGTTCTATACAGGGCTGGGGAGGGATGGTTCAATACAGGGCTGGTTCAATACAGGGATGGTTCAATACAGGTCTGGTTCAATACAGGGATGGTTCAATACAGGGATGGTTCAATACAGGGCTGGTTCTATACAGGTCTGGTTCAACATAGGGCTGGTTCTATACCGGGCTTGTTCTATACAGGGATGGTTCAATACAGGGCTGGTTCTATACAGGGCTGGTTCTATACAGGGCTGGTTCTATACAGGGATGGTTCAATACAGGGATGGTTCAATACAGGGCTGGTTCAATACAGGGATGGTTCTATACAGGGCTGGTTCTATACAGGGCTGGATCTATACAGGGCTGGGGAGGGCTGGTTCTATACAGGGCTGGTTCTATACAGGGCTGGGGAGGGATGGTTCTATACAGGGCTGGTTCTATACAGGGCTGGGGAGGGATGGTTCAATACAGGGCTGGTTCAATACAGGGATGGTTCAATACAGGGCTGGTTCAATACAGGGCTGGTTCTATACAGGGCTGGGGAGGGATGGTTCTATACAGGGCTGGTTCTAAACAGGGCTGGGGGTTGGGATGGTTCTTTACAGGGCTGGTTCTATACAGGGCTGGGGAGCAATGGTTCTATACAGGACTGGGGAGGGATTGTTCTATACGGGGCTGGTTTTATACAGGGCTGGGGAGGGATGGTTCTATACAGGGCTGAGGAGGGCTGGTTCTATACAGGGCTGGGGAGGGCTGGTTCTATAGAGGGTTGGGGAGGGCTGGTTCTTTACAGGGCTGGGAAGGGATGGTTCAATACAGGGCTGGTTCTATACACGGCTGGTTCTATACAGGGCTGGTTCTATACAGGGCTGGTTCTATACAGGGCTGGTTCTATACAGGGCTGGTTCTATACAAGGCTGGGGAGGGATGGTTCTATACAGGGCTGGTTCTATACAGGGCTGGGGAGGTATGGTTCAATACAGGTATGGTTCAATACAGGGCTGGTTCTATACAGGGCTGGTTCTATACAGGGCTGGGGAGGGATGGTTCTATACAGGGCTGGTTCTATACAGGGGTTGGGGAGGGATGGTTCAATACAGGGATGGTTCTATACAGGGCTGGGAAGGGATGGTTCTATACAGGGCTGGTTCTATTCAGGGTTGGGGAGGGATGGTTCTATACAGGGCTGGTTCTATACAGGGCTGGGGAGGGATGGTTCTATACAGGGCTGGCTCTATACAGGGCTGGGGAGGGATTGTTCTATACAGGGATGGTTCTATACAGGGCTGGGAAGGGATGGTTCTATACAGGGCTGGTTCTATACAGGGCTGGGGAGGGATTGTTCTATACAGGGCTGGGGAGGGATTGTTCTATACAGTGCTGGTTCTATACAGGGCTGGTTCTATACAGGGCTGGTTCTATACAGGGCTGGTTCTATACAGGGATGGTTCAATACAGGGATGGTTCAATACAGGGCTGGTTCAATACAGGGATGGTTCTATACAGGGCTGGTTCTATACAGGGCTGGATCTATACAGGGCTGGGGAGGGCTGGTTCTATACAGGGCTGGTTCTATACAGGGCTGGGGAGGGATGGTTCTATACAGGGCTGGTTCTATACAGGGCTGGGGAGGGATGGTTCAATACAGGGCTGGTTCAATACAGGGATGGTTCAATACAGGGCTGGTTCAATACAGGGCTGGTTCTATACAGGGCTGGGGAGGGATGGTTCTATACAGGGCTGGTTCTAAACAGGGCTGGGGGTTGGGATGGTTCTTTACAGGGCTGGTTCTATACAGGGCTGGGGAGCAATGGTTCTATACAGGACTGGGGAGGGATTGTTCTATACGGGGCTGGTTTTATACAGGGCTGGGGAGGGATGGTTCTATACAGGGCTGAGGAGGGCTGGTTCTATACAGGGCTGGGGAGGGCTGGTTCTATAGAGGGTTGGGGAGGGCTGGTTCTTTACAGGGCTGGGAAGGGATGGTTCAATACAGGGCTGGTTCTATACACGGCTGGTTCTATACAGGGCTGGTTCTATACAGGGCTGGTTCTATACAGGGCTGGTTCTATACAGGGCTGGTTCTATACAAGGCTGGGGAGGGATGGTTCTATACAGGGCTGGTTCTATACAGGGCTGGGGAGGTATGGTTCAATACAGGTATGGTTCAATACAGGGCTGGTTCTATACAGGGCTGGTTCTATACAGGGCTGGGGAGGGATGGTTCTATACAGGGCTGGTTCTATACAGGGGTTGGGGAGGGATGGTTCAATACAGGGATGGTTCTATACAGGGCTGGGAAGGGATGGTTCTATACAGGGCTGGTTCTATTCAGGGTTGGGGAGGGATGGTTCTATACAGGGCTGGTTCTATACAGGGCTGGGGAGGGATGGTTCTATACAGGGCTGGCTCTATACAGGGCTGGGGAGGGATTGTTCTATACAGGGATGGTTCTATACAGGGCTGGGAAGGGATGGTTCTATACAGGGCTGGTTCTATACAGGGCTGGGGAGGGATTGTTCTATACAGGGCTGGGGAGGGATTGTTCTATACAGTGCTGGTTCTATACAGGGCTGGTTCTATACAGGGCTGGTTCTATACAGGGCTGGGGAGGGATTTTTCTATACAGGGCTGGTTCTATACAGGGCTGGGGAGGGATTTTTCTATACAGGGCTGGTTCTATACAGGGCTGGGGGTTGGGATGGTTCTTTACAGGGCTGGTTCTATACAGGGCTGGGGAGGGATGGTTCTATACAGGGCTGGGGAGGGATTGTTCTATACGGGGCTGGTTTTATACAGGGCTGGGGAGGGATGGTTCTATACAGGGCTGAGGAGGGCTGGTTCTATACAGGGCTGGGGAGGGCTGGTTCTTTACAGGGCTGGGAAGGGATGGTTCAATACAGGGCTGGTTCTATACAGGGCTGGTTCTATACAGGGCTTGTTCTATACAGGGCTGGTTCTATACAGGGCTGGGAAGGGATGGTTCTATACAGGGCTGGTTCTATTCAGGGTTGGGAAGGGATGGTTCTATACAGGGCTGGTTCTATACAGGGCTGGGGAGGGATGGTTCTATACAGGGCTGGTTCTATACAGAACTGGGGAGGGATTGTTCTATACAGGGCTGGGGAGGGATTGTTCTATACAGTGCTGGTTCTATACAGGGCTGGTTCTATACAGGGCTGGGGAGGGATGGTTCTATACAGGGCTGGTTCTATACAGGGCTGGGGAGGGATTTTTCTATACAGGGCTGGTTCTATACAGGGCTGGGGGTTGGGATGGTTCTTTACAGGGCTGGTTCTATACATGGCTGGGGAGGGATGGTTCTATACAGGGCTGGGGAGGGATTGTTCTATACGGGGCTGGTTTTATACAGGGCTGGTGAGGGATGGTTCTATACAGGGCTGAGGAGGGCTGGTTCTATACAGGGCTGGGGAGGGCTGGTTCTATTCCGGGCTGGGGAGGGCTGGTTCTTTACAGGCTTGGGAAGGGATGGTTCAATACAGGGCTGGTTCTATACAGGGCTGGTTCTATACAGGGCTGGTTCTATACATGGCTGGTTCTATACAGGGCTGGGGAGGGCTGGTTCTATACAGGGCTGGTTCTATACAGGGCTGGGGAGGGATGGTTCAATACAGGGCTGGTTCAATACAGGGATGGTTCAATACAGGGCTGGTTCAATACAGGGATGGTTCAATACAGGGATGGTTCAATACAGGGATGGTTCTATACAGGGCTGGTTCAACATAGGGCTGGTTCTATACCGGGCTTGTTCTATACAGGGATGGTTCAATACAGGGCTGGTTCTATACAGGGCTGGTTCTATACGGGGCTGGTTCTATACAGGGATGGTTCAATACAGGGATGGTTCAATACAGGGCTGGTTCAATACAGGGATGGTTCTATACAGGGCTGGTTCTATACAGGGCTGGATCTATACAGGGCTGGGGAGGGCTGGTTCTATACAGGGCTGGTTCTATACAGGGCTGGGGAGGGATGGTTCTATACAGGGCTGGTTCTATACAGGGCTGGGGAGGGATGGTTCAATACAGGGCTGGTTCAATACAGGGATGGTTCAATACAGGGCTGGTTCAATACAGGGAGGGTTCAATACAGGGATGGTTCAATACAGGGCTGGTTCTATACAGGGCTGGTTCAACACAGGGCTGGTTCTATACAGGGCTGGTTCTATACAGGGATGGTTCAATACAGGGCTGGTTCTATACAGGGCTGGTTCTATACGGGGCTGGTTCTATACAGGGATGGTTCAATATAGGGCTGGTTCTATACAGGGCTGCTTCTATACAGGGCTGGTTCTATACAGGTCTGGTTCTATACAGGGCTGGGGAGGGATTGTTCTATACATGGCTGGGGAGGGATGGTTCTATGCAGGGCTGGGGAGGGATGGTTCTATACAGGGATGGGGAGGGATGGTTCTATACAGGGATGGTTCAATACAGGGCTGGGGAGGGATGGTTCTATACAGGGCTGGTTCTATACAGGGATGGTTCTATACAGGGCTGGTTCTATACAGGGTTGGGGAGGGATGGTTCTATAAAGGGCTGGTTCCATACAGGGCTGGGTAGGGATTGTTCTATACAGGGCAGGGGGGGATGGTTCTATACAGGGCTGGTTCTATACAGGGCTGGTTCTATACAGGGATGGTTCAATACAGGGCTGGTTCTATACAGGGCTGGTTCTATACAGGGATGGTTCAATACAGGGCTGGTTCTATACAGGGCTGGTTCTATACAGGGTTGGTTCTATACAGGGCTGGGGAGGGATGGTTCTATACAGGGCTGGTTCTATACAGGGCTGGGGAGGGATGGTTCTATACAGGGCTGGGGAGGGATTGTTCTATACGGGGCTGGTTTTATACAGGGCTGGGGAGGGATGGTTCTATACAGGGCTGAGGAGGGCTGGTTCTATACAGGGCTGGGGAGGGCTGGTTCTTTACAGGGCTGGGAAGGGATGGTTCAATACAGGGCTGGTTCTATACAGGGCTGGTTCTATACAGGGCTTGTTCTATACAGGGCTGGTTCTATACAGGGCTGGGAAGGGATGGTTCTATACAGGGCTGGTTCTATTCAGGGTTGGGAAGGGATGGTTCTATACAGGGCTGGTTCTATACAGGGCTGGGGAGGGATGGTTCTATACAGGGCTGGTTCTATACAGAACTGGGGAGGGATTGTTCTATACAGGGCTGGGGAGGGATTGTTCTATACAGTGCTGGTTCTATACAGGGCTGGGGAGCAATGGTTCTATACAGGGCTGGGGAGGGATGGTTCTATACAGGGCTGGTTCTATACAGGGCTGGTTCCATACAGGGCTGGGGAGGGATGGTTCTATACAGGGCTGGTTCTATACAGGGCTGGGGAGGGCTTGTTCTATACAGTGCTGGTTCTATACAGGGCTGGTTCTATACAGGGCTGGGGAGGGATGGTTCTATACAGGGCTGGTTCTATACAGGGCTGAGGAGGGATGGTTCTATACAGGGCTGGGGAGGGATTGTTCTATACAGGGCTGGGGAGGGATGGTTCGATACAGGGCTGGTTCTATTCAGGGTTGGGGAGGGATGGTTCTATACAGGGCTGGTTCTATACACGGCTGGTTCTATACAGGGCTGGTTCTATACAGGGCTGGTTCTATACAGGGCTGGGGAGGGATGGTTCTATACAGGGCTGGTTCTATACAGGGCTGGGGAGGGATGGTTCAATACAGGTATGGTTCAATACAGGGCTGGTTCTATACAGGGCTGGGTCTATACAGGGCTGGGGAGGGATGGTTCTATACAGGGCTGGTTCTATACAGGGGTTAGGGAGGGATGGTTCAATACAGGGATGGTTCTATACAGGGCTGGGAAGGGATGGTTCTATACAGGGCTGGTTCTATTTAGGGTTGGGGAGGGATGGTTCTATACAGGGCTGGTTCTATACAGGGCTGGGGAGGGATGGTTCTATACAGGGCTGGTTCTATACAGGGCTGGGGAGGGATTGTTCTATACAGGGATGGTTCTATACAGGGCTGGGAAGGGATGGTTCTATACAGGGCTGGTTCTATACAGGGCTGGGGAGGGATTGTTCTATACAGTGCTGGTTCTATACAGGGCTGGTTCTATACAGGGCTGGTTCTATACAGGGCTGGGGAGGGATGGTTCTATACAGGGCTGAGGAGGGATTTTTCTATACAGGGCTGGTTCTAAACAGGGCTGGGGTTGGGATGGTTCTTTACAGGGCTGGTTCTATACAGGGCTGGGGAGCAATGGTTCTATACAGGACTGGGGAGGGATTGTTCTATACGGGGCTGGTTTTATACAGGGCTGGGGAGGGATGGTTCTATACAGGGCTGAGGAGGGCTGGTTCTATACAGGGCTGGGGAGGGCTGGTTCTATAGAGGGTTGGGGAGGGCTGGTTCTTTACAGGGCTGGGAAGGGATGGTTCAATACAGGGCTGGTTCTATACACGGCTGGTTCTATACAGGGCTGGTTCTATACAGGGCTGGTTCTATACAGGGCTTGGTTCTATACAGGGCTGGGGAGGGATGGTTCTATACAGGGCTGGTTCTATACAGGGCTGGGGAGGTATGGTTCAATACAGGTATGGTTCAATACAGGGCTGGTTCTATACAGGGCTGGTTCTATACAGGGCTGGGGAGGGATGGTTCTATACAGGGCTGGTTCTATACAGGGGTTGGGGAGGGATGGTTCAATACAGGGATGGTTCTATACAGGGCTGGGAAGGGATGGTTCTATACAGGGCTGGTTCTATTCAGGGTTGGGGAGGGATGGTTCTATACAGGGCTGGTTCTATACAGGGCTGGGGAGGGATGGTTCTATACAGGGCTGGTTCTATACAGGGCTGGGGAGGGATTGTTCTATACAGGGATGGTTCTATACAGGGCTGGGAAGGGATGGTTCTATACAGGGCTGGTTCTATACAGGGCTGGGGAGGGATTGTTCTATACAGGGCTGGGAAGGGATGGTTCTATACAGGGCTGGTTCTATTTAGGGTTGGGGAGGGATGGTTCTATACAGGGCTGGTTCTATACAGGGCTGGGGAGGGATGGTTCTATACAGGGCTGGTTCTATACAGGGCTGGGGAGGGATTGTTCTATACAGGGATGGTTCTATACAGGGCTGGGAAGGGATGGTTCTATACAGGGCTGGTTCTATACAGGGCTGGGGAGGATTGTTCTATACAGTGCTGGTTCTATACAGGGCTGGTTCTATACAGGGCTGGTTCTATACAGGGCTGGGGAGGGATGGTTCTATACAGGGCTGAGGAGGGATTTTTCTATACAGGGCTGGTTCTAAACAGGGCTGGGGGTTGGGATGGTTCTTTACAGGGCTGGTTCTATACAGGGCTGGGGAGCAATGGTTCTATACAGGACTGGGGAGGGATTGTTCTATACGGGGCTGGTTTTATACAGGGCTGGGGAGGGATGGTTCTATACAGGGCTGAGGAGGGCTGGTTCTATACAGGGCTGGGGAGGGCTGGTTCTATAGAGGGTTGGGGAGGGCTGGTTCTTTACAGGGCTGGGAAGGGATGGTTCAATACAGGGCTGGTTCTATACACGGCTGGTTCTATACAGGGCTGGTTCTATACAGGGCTGGTTCTATACAGGGCTGGTTCTATACAGGGCTGGTTCTATACAGGGCTGGGGAGGGATGGTTCTATACAGGACTGGTTCTATACAGGGCTGGGGAGGTATGGTTCAATACAGGTATGGTTCAATACAGGGCTGGTTCTATACAGGGCTGGTTCTATACAGGGCTGGGGAGGGATGGTTCTATACAGGGCTGGTTCTATACAGGGGTTGGGGAGGGATGGTTCAATACAGGGATGGTTCTATACAGGGCTGGGAAGGGATGGTTCTATACAGGGCTGGTTCTATTCAGGGTTGGGGAGGGATGGTTCTATACAGGGCTGGTTCTATACAGGGCTGGGGAGGGATGGTTCTATACAGGGCTGGTTCTATACAGGGCTGGGGAGGGATTGTTCTATACAGGGATGGTTCTATACAGGGCTGGGAAGGGATGGTTCTATACAGGGCTGGTTCTATACAGGGCTGGGAGGGATTGTTCTATACAGGGCTGGGGAGGGATTGTTCTATACAGTGCTGGTTCTATACAGGGCTGGTTCTATACAGGGCTGGTTCTATACAGGGCTGGGGAGGGATGGTTCTATACAGGGCTGGTTCTATACAGGGCTGGGGAGGGATTTTCTATACAGGGCTGGTTCTATACAGGGCTGGGGGTTGGGATGGTTCTTTACAGGGCTGGTTCTATACAGGGCTGGGGAGGGATGGTTCTATACAGGGCTGGGGAGGGATTGTTCTATACGGGGCTGGTTTTATACAGGGCTGGGGAGGGATGGTTCTATACAGGGCTGAGGAGGGCTGGTTCTATACAGGGCTGGGGAGGGCTGGTTCTTTACAGGGCTGGGAAGGGATGGTTCAATACAGGGCTGGTTCTATACAGGGCTGGTTCTATACAGGGCTTGTTCTATACAGGGCTGGTTCTATACAGGGCTGGGAAGGGATGGTTCTATACAGGGCTGGTTCTATTCAGGGTTGGGAAGGGATGGTTCTATACAGGGCTGGTTCTATACAGGGCTGGGGAGGGATGGTTCTATACAGGGCTGGTTCTATACAGAACTGGGGAGGGATTGTTCTATACAGGGCTGGGGAGGGATTGTTCTATACAGTGCTGGTTCTATACAGGGCTGGTTCTATACAGGGCTGGTTCTATACAGGGCTGGGGAGGGATGGTTCTATACAGGGCTGGTTCTATACAGGGCTGGGGAGGGATTTTTCTATACAGGGCTGGTTCTATACAGGGCTGGGGGTTGGGATGGTTCTTTACAGGGCTGGTTCTATACATGGCTGGGGAGGGATGGTTCTATACAGGGCTGGGGAGGGATTGTTCTATACGGGGCTGGTTTTATACAGGGCTGGTGAGGGATGGTTCTATACAGGGCTGAGGAGGGCTGGTTCTATACAGGGCTGGGGAGGGCTGGTTCTATTCCGGGCTGGGGAGGGCTGGTTCTTTACAGGCTTGGGAAGGGATGGTTCAATACAGGGCTGGTTCTATACAGGGCTGGTTCTATACAGGGCTGGTTCTATACAGGGCTGGTTCTATACAGGGCTGGGGAGGGCTGGTTCTATACAGGACTGGTTCTATACAGGGCTGGGGAGGGATGGTTCAATACAGGGCTGGTTCAATACAGGGATGGTTCAATACAGGTCTGGTTCAATACAGGGATGGTTCAATACAGGGATGGTTCAATACAGGGCTGGTTCTATACAGGTCTGGTTCAACATAGGGCTGGTTCTATACCGGGCTTGTTCTATACAGGGATGGTTCAATACAGGGCTGGTTCTATACAGGGCTGGTTCTATACAGGGCTGGTTCTATACAGGGATGGTTCAATACAGGGATGGTTCAATACAGGGCTGGTTCAATACAGGGATGGTTCTATACAGGGCTGGTTCTATACAGGGCTGGATCTATACAGGGCTGGGGAGGGCTGGTTCTATACAGGGCTGGTTCTATACAGGGCTGGGGAGGGATGGTTCTATACAGGGCTGGTTCTATACAGGGCTGGGGAGGGATGGTTCAATACAGGGCTGGTTCAATACAGGGATGGTTCAATACAGGGCTGGTTCAATACAGGGCTGGTTCTATACAGGGCTGGGGAGGGATGGTTCTATACAGGGCTGGTTCTAAACAGGGCTGGGGGTTGGGATGGTTCTTTACAGGGCTGGTTCTATACAGGGCTGGGGAGCAATGGTTCTATACAGGACTGGGGAGGGATTGTTCTATACGGGGCTGGTTTTATACAGGGCTGGGGAGGGATGGTTCTATACAGGGCTGAGGAGGGCTGGTTCTATACAGGGCTGGGGAGGGCTGGTTCTATAGAGGGTTGGGGAGGGCTGGTTCTTTACAGGGCTGGGAAGGGATGGTTCAATACAGGGCTGGTTTATACACGGCTTGGGTTCTATACAGGGCTGGTTCTATACAGGGCTGGTTCTATACAGGGCTGGTTCTATACAGGGCTGGTTCTATACAAGGCTGGGGAGGGATGGTTCTATACAGGGCTGGTTCTATACAGGGCTGGGGAGGTATGGTTCAATACAGGTATGGTTCAATACAGGGCTGGTTCTATACAGGGCTGGTTCTATACAGGGCTGGGGAGGGATGGTTCTATACAGGGGCTGGTTCTATACAGGGGTTGGGGAGGGATGGTTCAATACAGGGATGGTTCTATACAGGGCTGGGAAGGGATGGTTCTATACAGGGCTGGTTCTATCAGGGTTGGGGAGGGATGGTTCTATACAGGGCTGGTTCTATACAGGGCTGGGGAGGGATGGTTCTATACAGGGCTGGCTCTATACAGGGCTGGGGAGGGATTGTTCTATACAGGGATGGTTCTATACAGGGCTGGGAAGGGATGGTTCTATACAGGGCTGGTTCTATACAGGGCTGGGGAGGGATTGTTCTATACAGGGCTGGGGAGGGATTGTTCTATACAGTGCTGGTTCTATACAGGGCTGGTTCTATACAGGGCTGGTTCTATACAGGGCTGGGGAGGGATTTTTCTATACAGGGCTGGTTCTATACAGGGCTGGGGAGGGATTTTCTATACAGGGCTGGTTCTATACAGGGCTGGGGGTTGGGATGGTTCTTTACAGGGCTGGTTCTATACAGGGCTGGGGAGGGATGGTTCTATACAGGGCTGGGGAGGGATTGTTCTATACGGGGCTGGTTTTATACAGGGCTGGGGAGGGATGGTTCTATACAGGGCTGAGGAGGGCTGGTTCTATACAGGGCTGGGGAGGGCTGGTTCTTTACAGGGCTGGGGAAGGGATGGTTCAATACAGGGCTGGTTCTATACAGGGCTGGTTCTATACAGGGCTTGTTCTATACAGGGCTGGTTCTATACAGGGCTGGGAAGGGATGGTTCTATACAGGGCTGGTTCTATTCAGGGTTGGGAAGGGATGGTTCTATACAGGGGCTGGTTCTATACAGGGCTGGGGAGGGATGGTTCTATACAGGGCTGGTTCTATACAGAACTGGGGAGGGATTGTTCTATACAGGGCTGGGGAGGGATTGTTCTATACAGTGCTGGTTCTATACAGGGCTGGTTCTATACAGGGCTGGGGAGGGATGGTTCTATACAGGGCTGGTTCTATACAGGGCTGGGGAGGGATTTTTCTATACAGGGCTGGTTCTATACAGGGCTGGGGGTTGGATGGTTCTTTACAGGGCTGGTTCTATACATGGCTGGGGAGGGATGGTTCTATACAGGGCTGGGGAGGGATTGTTCTATACGGGGCTGGTTTTATACAGGGCTGGTGAGGGATGGTTTCTATACAGGGCTGAGGAGGGCTGGTTCTATACAGGGCTGGGGAGGGGCTGGTTCTATTCCGGGCTGGGGAGGGCTGGTTCTTTACAGGCTTGGGAAGGGATGGTTCAATACAGGGCTGGTTCTATACAGGGCTGGTTCTATACAGGGCTGGTCTATACATGGCTGGTTCTATACAGGGCTGGGGAGGGGCTGGTTCTATACAGGGCTGGTTCTATACAGGGCTGGGGAGGGATGGTTCAATACAGGGCTGGTTCAATACAGGGATGGTTCAATACAGGGCTGGTTCAATACAGGGATGGTTCAATACAGGGATGGTTCAATACAGGGATGGTTCTATACAGGGCTGGTTCAACATAGGGCTGGTTCTATACCGGGCTTGTTCTATACAGGGATGGTTCAATACAGGGCTGGTTCTATACAGGGCTGGTTCTATACGGGGCTGGTTCTATACCAGGGATGGGTTCAATACAGGGATGGTTCAATACAGGGCTGGTTCAATACAGGGATGGTTCTATACAGGGCTGGTTCTATACAGGGCTGGATCTATACAGGGCTGGGGAGGGCTGGTTCTATACAGGGCTGGTTCTATACAGGGCTGGGGAGGGATGGTTCTATACAGGGCTGGTTCTATACAGGGCTGGGGAGGGATGGTTCAATACAGGGCTGGTTCAATACAGGGATGGGAATACAGGGATGGTTCAATACAGGGAGGGGGAGGGATGGTTCTATACAGTGCTGGTTCTATACAGGGCTGGTTCTATACAGGGCTGGTTCTATACAGGGCTGGGGAGGGATGGTTCTATACAGGGCTGGTTCTATACAGGGCTGGGGAGGGATTGTTCTATACAGGGCAGGGGGGGATGGTTCTATACAGGGCTGGTTCTATACAGGGCTGGTTCTATACAGGGATGGTTCAATACAGGGCTGGTTCTATACAGGGCTGGTTCTATACAGGGATGGTTCAATACAGGGCTGGTTCTATACAGGGCTGGTTCTATACAGGGTTGGTTCTATACAGGGCTGGGGAGGGATGGTTCTATACAGGGCTGGTTCTATACAGGGCTGGGGAGGGATGGTTCTATACAGGGCTGGGGAGGGATTGTTCTATACGGGGCTGGTTTTATACAGGGTGGGGAGGGATGGTTCTATACAGGGCTGAGGAGGGCTGGTTCTATACAGGGCTGGGGAGGGCTGGTTCTTTACAGGGCTGGGAAGGGATGGTTCAATACAGGGCTGGTTTCTATACAGGGCTGGTTCTATACAGGGCTTGGTTCTATACAGGGCTGGTTCTATACAGGGCTGGAAGGATGGTTCTATACAGGGCTGGTTCTATTCAGGGTTGGGAAGGGATGGTTCTATACAGGGCTGGTTCTATACAGGGCTGGGGAGGGATGGTCTATACAGGGCTGGTTCTATACAGAACTGGGGAGGGATTGTTCTATACAGGGCTGGGGAGGGATGTTTATACAGTGCTGGTTCTATACAGGGCTGGTCTATACAGGGCTGGTTCTATACAGGGCTGGGAGGGATGGTTCTATACAGGGCTGGTTCTATACAGGGCTGGGGAGGGATTTTTTCTATAAGGGCTGGTTCTATACAGGGCTGGGGGTTGGGATGGTTCTTTACAGGGCTGGTTCATATACATGGCTGGGGAGGGATGCTTCTATACAGGGCTGGGGAGGGATGTCTATACGGGGCTGGTTTTATACAGGGCTGGTGAGGGATGGTTCTATACAGGGCTGAGGAGGCTGTGGTTCTATACAGGGTGGGGAGGGCTGGTTCTATTCCGGGCTGGGGAGGGCTGTTCTTTACAGGCTTGGGAAGGGATGGTTCAATACAGGGCTGGTTCTATACAGGGCTGGTTCATAACAGGGCTGGTTCTATACAGGGCTTGTTCTATACAGGGCTGGGAGGGCTGGTTCTATACAGGACTGGTTCTATACAGGGCTGGGGAGGGATGGTTCAATACGGGCTGGTTCAATACAGGGATGGTTCAATACAGGTCTGGTTTCAATACAGGAGTGGTTCAATACAGGGATGGTCAATACAGGGCTGGTTCTATACAGGTCTGGTTCAACATAGGGCTGGTTCTATACCGGGCTTGTTCTATACAGGGATGGTTCAATACAGGGCTGGTTCTATACAGGGCTGGTTCTATACGGGGCTGGTTCTATACAGGATGGTTCAATACAGGGATGGTTCAATACAGGGCTGGTTCTATACAGGGCTGGTTCTATACAGGGCTGGGGAGGGATGGTTCTATACAGGGCTGGTTCTATACAGGGCTGGGGAGGGATGGTTCAATACAGGGCTGGTTCAATACAGGGATGGTTCAATACAGGGCTGGTTCAATACAGGGCTGGTTCTATACAGGGCTGGGGAGGGATGGTTCTATACAGGGCTGGTTCTAAACAGGGCTGGGGGTTGGGATGGTTCTTTACAGGGCTGGTTCTATACAGGGCTGGGGAGCAATGGTTCTATACAGGACTGGGGAGGGATTGTTCTATACGGGGCTGGTTTTATACAGGGCTGGGGAGGGATGGTTCTATACAGGGCTGAGGAGGGCTGGTTCTATACAGGGCTGGGGAGGGCTGGTTCTATAGAGGGTTGGGGAGGGCTGGTTCTTTACAGGGCTGGGAAGGGATGGTTCAATACAGGGCTGGTTCTATACACGGCTGGTTCTATACAGGGCTGGTTCTATACAGGGCTGGTTCTATACAGGGCTGGTTCTATACAGGGCTGGTTCTATACAGGGCTGGGGAGGGATGGTTCTATACAGGGCTGGTTCTATACAGGGCTGGGGAGGTATGGTTCAATACAGGTATGGTTCAATACAGGGCTGGTTCTATACAGGGCTGGTTCTATACAGGGCTGGGGAGGGATGGTTCTATACAGGGCTGGTTCTATACAGGGGTTGGGGAGGGATGGTTCAATACAGGGATGGTTCTATACAGGGCTGGGAAGGGATGGTTCTATACAGGGCTGGTTCTATTCAGGGTTGGGGAGGGATGGTTCTATACAGGGCTGGTTCTATACAGGGCTGGGGAGGGATGGGTTCTATACAGGGCTGGCTCTATACAGGGCTGGGGAGGGATTGTTCTATACAGGGATGGTTCTATACAGGGCTGGGAAGGGATGGTTCTATACAGGGCTGGTTCTATACAGGGCTGGGGAGGGATTGTTCTATACAGGGCTGGGGAGGGATTGTTCTATACAGTGCTGGTTCTATACAGGGCTGGTTCTATACAGGGCTGGTTCTATACAGGGCTGGGGAGGGATTTTTCTATACAGGGCTGGTTCTATACAGGGCTGGGGGTTGGGATGGTTCTTTACAGGGCTGGTTCTATACAGGGCTGGGGAGGGATGGTTCTATACAGGGCTGGGGAGGGATTGTTCTATACGGGGCTGGTTTTATACAGGGCTGGGGAGGGATGGTTCTATACAGGGCTGAGGAGGGCTGGTTCTATACAGGGCTGGGGAGGGCTGGTTCTTTACAGGGCTGGGAAGGGATGGTTCAATACAGGGCTGGTTCTATACAGGGCTGGTTCTATACAGGGCTTGTTCTATACAGGGCTGGTTCTATACAGGGCTGGGAAGGGATGGTTCTATACAGGGCTGGTTCTATTCAGGGGTTGGGAAGGGATGGTTCTATACAGGGCTGGTTCTATACAGGGCTGGGGAGGGATGGTTCTATACAGGGCTGGTTCTATACAGAACTGGGGAGGGATTGTTCTATACAGGGCTGGGGAGGGATTGTTCTATACAGTGCTGGTTCTATACAGGGCTGGTTCTATACAGGGCTGGTTCTATACAGGGCTGGGGAGGGATGGTTCTATACAGGGCTGGTTCTATACAGGGCTGGGGAGGGATTTTTCTATACAGGGCTGGTTCTATACAGGGCTGGGGGTTGGGATGGTTCTTTACAGGGCTGGTTCTATACATGGCTGGGGAGGGATGGTTCTATACAGGGCTGGGGAGGGATTGTTCTATACGGGGCTGGTTTTATACAGGGCTGGTGAGGGATGGTTCTATACAGGGCTGAGGAGGGCTGGTTCTATACAGGGCTGGGGAGGGCTGGTTCTATTCCGGGCTGGGGAGGGCTGGTTCTTTACAGGCTTGGGAAGGGATGGTTCAATACAGGGCTGGTTCTATACAGGGCTGGTTCTATACAGGGCTGGTTCTATACATGGCTGGTTCTATACAGGGCTGGGGAGGGCTGGTTCTATACAGGGCTGGTTCTATACAGGGCTGGGGAGGGATGGTTCAATACAGGGCTGGTTCAATACAGGGATGGTTCAATACAGGGCTGGTTCAATACAGGGATGGTTCAATACAGGGATGGTTCAATACAGGGATGGTTCTATACAGGGCTGGTTCAACATAGGGCTGGTTCTATACCGGGCTTGTTCTATACAGGGATGGTTCAATACAGGGCTGGTTCTATACAGGGCTGGTTCTATACGGGGCTGGTTCTATACAGGGATGGTTCAATACAGGGATGGTTCAATACAGGGCTGGTTCAATACAGGGATGGTTCTATACAGGGCTGGTTCTATACAGGGCTGGATCTATACAGGGCTGGGGAGGGCTGGTTCTATACAGGGCTGGTTCTATACAGGGCTGGGGAGGGATGGTTCTATACAGGGCTGGTTCTATACAGGGCTGGGGAGGGATGGTTCAATACAGGGCTGGTTCAATACAGGGATGGTTCAATACAGGGCTGGTTCAATACAGGGAGGGTTCAATACAGGGATGGTTCAATACAGGGCTGGTTCTATACAGGGCTGGTTCAACACAGGGCTGGTTCTATACAGGGCTGGTTCTATACAGGGATGGTTCAATACAGGGCTGGTTCTATACAGGGCTGGTTCTATACGGGGCTGGTTCTATACAGGGATGGTTCAATATAGGGCTGGTTCTATACAGGGCTGCTTCTATACAGGGCTGGTTCTATACAGGTCTGGTTCTATACAGGGCTGGGGAGGGATTGTTCTATACATGGCTGGGGAGGGATGGTTCTATGCAGGGCTGGGGAGGGATGGTTCTATACAGGGATGGGGAGGGATGGTTCTATACAGGGATGGTTCAATACAGGGCTGGGGAGGGATGGTTCTATACAGGGCTGGTTCTATACAGGGATGGTTCTATACAGGGCTGGTTCTATACAGGGTTGGGGAGGGATGGTTCTATAAAGGGCTGGTTCCATACAGGGCTGGGTAGGGATTGTTCTATACAGGGCAGGGGGGGATGGTTCTATACAGGGCTGGTTCTATACAGGGCTGGTTCTATACAGGGATGGTTCAATACAGGGCTGGTTCTATACAGGGCTGGTTCTATACAGGGATGGTTCAATACAGGGCTGGTTCTATACAGGGCTGGTTCTATACAGGGTTGGTTCTATACAGGGCTGGGGAGGGATGGTTCTATACAGGACTGGTTCTATACAGGGCTGGTTCCATACAGGGCTGGGTAGGGATGGTTCAATACAGGGATGGTTCAATACAGGGATGGTTCAATACAGGGTTGGTTCAATACAGGGATGGTTCTATACAGGGCTGGTTCTATACAGGGCTGGTTCTATACAGGGCTGGGGAGGGATGGTTCTATACAGGGCTTGTTCTATACAGGGCTGGGGCGGGATGGTTCTACACAGGGCTGGTTCTATACAGGGCTGGGAAGGGATTGTTCTATACATGGCTGGGGAGGGATGGTTCTAAGCAGGGCTGGGGAGGGATGGTTCTATACAGGGATGGGGAGGGATGGTTCTATACAGGGATGGTTCAATACAGGGCTGGGGAGGGATGGTTCTATACAGGGCTGGTTCTATACAGGGATGGTTCTATACAGGGCTGGTTCTATACAGGGTTGGGGAGGGATGGTTCTATAAAGGGCTGGTTCCATACAGGGCTGGGTAGGGATTGTTCTATACAGGGCAGGGGGGGATGGTTCTATACAGGGGCTGGTTCTATACAGGGCTGGTTCTATACAGGGATGGTTCAATACAAGGCTGGTTCTATACAGGGCTGGTTCTATACAGGGATGGTTCAATACAGGGCTGGTTCTATACAGGGCTGGTTCTATACAGGGTTGGTTCTATACAGGGCTGGGGAGGGATGGTTCTACACAGGACTGGTTCTATACAGGGCTGGTTCCATACAGGGCTGGGTAGGGATGGTTCAATACAGGGATGGTTCAATACAGGGATGGTTCAATACAGGGCTGGTTCAATACAGGGATGGTTCTATACAGGGCTGGTTCTATACAGGGCTGGTTCTATACAGGGATGGTTCAATATAGGGCTGGTTCTATACAGGGCTGGTTTTATACAGGGCTGGGGAGGGATGGTTCTATACAGGGCTGGTGAGGGATGGTTCTATACAGGGCTGGTGAGGGATTGTTCTATATAGGGCTGGGGAGGGCCGGTTCTATAAAGGTCTGGTTCTATACAGGGCTGGTTCTATACAGAGCTGGGGAGGGATGTTTCTATACAGGGCTGGTTCTTTACAGGGCTGCTTCTATACAGGGCTGGGGAGGGATGTTTCTATACAGGGCTGGTTCTATACAGGGCTGGGGAGGGCTGGTTCTGTACAGAGCTGGTTCTATACAGGGCTGGGGAGAGATGGTTCAATACAGGGCTGGTTCTATACAGGGATGGGAGGGATGCTTCTATACAGGGCTGTTTCTATACAGGGTTGGGGAAGGTCGAGGAGGACTGGTTCTATACAGGGCTGTTTCTATACAGGGCTGGGGAGGGATGGTTCTCTACAGGGCTGGGGAAGGTTGAGGAGAACTGGTTCTATACAGGGCTGGGGAGGGATGGTTCTATACAGGGCTATTTCTATACAGGGCTGGGGAAGGTCGAGGAGGACTGGTTCTATACAGGGCTGTTTCTATACAGGGCTGGGGAGGGATGGTTCTCTACAGGGCTGGGGAAGGTTGAGGAGAACTGGTTCTATACAGGGCTGGGGAGGGATGGTTCTATACAGGGCTGGTTCTATACAGGGCTGGATGTATGCAGGGCTGGGAATGGATGGTTCTATACAGGGCTGGGGAGGGCTGGTTCTATACAGGGCTGGTTCTATACAGGGCTGGGAGGGTTGTTTCTATACAGGGCTGGGGAGGGATGGTTCTATACAGGGCTGGTTCTATACAGGGCTGGGGAGGGATGGTTCTATACAGGGCTGGTTCTATACAGGGCTGGTTCTATACAGGGCTTGGGATGGATGGTTCTATACAGGGCTGGGGAGGGTTGGTTCTATACAGGGCTGATTCTATACAGGGCTGGGGAGGGATGGTTCTATACAGGGCTGGTTCTATACAGGGTTGGGGAGGGATGGTTCTATAAAGGGCTGGTTCCATACAGGGCTGGGTAGGGATTGTTCTATACAGGGCTGGGGGGAATGGTTCTATACAGGGCTGGTTCTATACAGGGTTGGTTTCTATACAGGGATGGTTCAATACAGGGCTGGTTCTATACAGGGCTGGTTCTATACAAGGATGGTTCAATACAGGGCTGGTTCTATACAGGGCTGGTTCTATACAGGGTTGGTTCTATACAGGGCTGGGGAGGGATGGTTCTATACAGGACTGGTTCTATACAGGGCTGGTCCTATACAGGGCTGGTTCCATACAGGGCTGGGTAGGGATGGTTCAATACAGGGATGGTTCAATACAGGGATGGTTCAATACAGGGCTGGTTCAATACAGGGATGGTTCTATACAGGGCTGGTTCTATACAGGGCTGGTTCTATACAGGGATGGTTCAATACAGGGCTGGTTCTATACAGGGCTTGGTTCTATACAGGGCTGGTTCTATACAGGGCTGGGGAGGGATGGTTCTATACAGGACTGGTTCCATACAGGGCTGGGGGAGGGATGGTTCAATACAGGGATGGTTCAATACAGGGATGGTTCAATACAGGGCTGGTTCTATACAGGGCTGGTTCTATACAGGGCTGGTTCTATACAGGGCTGGGGAGGGATGGTTCAATACAGGGATGGTTCAATACAGGGCTGGGGAGGGATGGTTCAATACAGGGATGGTTCAATACAAGGATGGTTCTATACAGGGCTGGTTCTATACAGGGCTGGTTCTATACAGGGATGGTTCAATACAGGGATGGTTCTATACAGGGCTGGTTCTATACAGGGCTGGTTCTATAGAGGGCTGGTTCTATACAGGGATGGTTCAATACAGCGCTGGTTCTATACAGGGCTGGTTCTATACAGGACTGGTTCTATACAGGGCTGGGGAGGGATGGTTCAATACAGGGATGGTTCTATACAGGGATGGTTCAATACAGTGATGGTTCTATACAGGGATGGTTCTATACAGGGCTGGGGAGGGATGGTTCTATACAGGACTGGTTCTATACAGGGCTGGGGAGGGATGGTTCAATACAGGGATGGTTCAATACAGGGATGGTTCTATACAGGGCTGGTTCTATACAGGGATGGTTCTATACAGGGCTGGTTCTATACAGGGCTGGGGAGGGATGGTTCTATACAGGGCTGGGGAGGGCTGGTTCAATACAGGGCTGGTTATATACAGGGCTGGTTCTATACAGGGCTGGTTCTATACAGGGCTGGTGAGGGATGGTTCTATACAGGGCTGGTGAGGGATTGTTCTATATAGGGCTGGGGAGGGCCGGTTCTATACAGGGCTGGTTCTATACAGGGCTGGTTCTATACAGAGCTGGGGAGGGATGTTTCTATACAGGGCTGGTTCTATACAGGGCTGGGGAGGGCTGGTTCTGTACAGAGCTGGTTCTATACAGGGCTGGGGAGGGATGGTTCAATACAGGGCTGGTTCTATACAGGGATGGGAGGGATGCTTCTATACAGGGCTGTTTCTATACAGGGCTGGGGAAGGTTGAGGAGGACTGGTTCTATACAGGGCTGTTTCTATACAGGGCTGGGGAGGGATGGTTCTCTACAGGGCTGGGGAAGGTTGAGGAGAACTGGTTCTATACAGGGCTGGGGAGGGATGGTTCTATACAGGGCTGGTTCTATACAGGGCTGGATGTATGCAGGGCTGGGAATGGATGGTTCTATACAGGGCTGGGGAGGGATGGTTCTATACAGGGCTGGTTCTATTCAGGGTTGGGAAGGGATGGTTCTATACAGGGCTGGTTCTATACAGGGCTGGGGAGGGATGGTTCTATACAGGGCTGGTTCTATACAGGGCTGGGAAGGGATGGTTCTATACAGGGCTGGTTCTATTCAGGGTTGGGAAGGGATGGTTCTATACAGGGCTGGTTCTATACAGGGCTGGGGAGGGATGGTTCTATACAGGGCTGGTTCTATACAGAACTGGGGAGGGATTGTTCTATACAGGGCTGGGGAGGGATTGTTCTATACAGTGCTGGTTCTATACAGGGCTGGTTCTATACAGGGCTGGTTCTATACAGGGCTGGGGAGGGATGGTTCTATACAGGGCTGGTTCTATACAGGGCTGGGGAGGGATTTTTCTATACAGGGCTGGTTCTATACAGGGCTGGGGGTTGGGATGGTTCTTTACAGGGCTGGTTCTATACATGGCTGGGGAGGGATGGTTCTATACAGGGCTGGGGAGGGATTGTTCTATACGGGGCTGGTTTTATACAGGGCTGGTGAGGGATGGTTCTATACAGGGCTGAGGAGGGCTGGTTCTATACAGGGCTGGGGAGGGCTGGTTCTATTCCGGGCTGGGGAGGGCTGGTTCTTTACAGGCTTGGGAAGGGATGGTTCAATACAGGGCTGGTTCTATACAGGGCTGGTTCTATACAGGGCTGGTTCTATACATGGCTGGTTCTATACAGGGCTGGGGAGGGCTGGTTCTATACAGGGCTGGTTCTATACAGGGCTGGGGAGGGATGGTTCAATACAGGGCTGGTTCAATACAGGGATGGTTCAATACAGGGCTGGTTCAATACAGGGATGGTTCAATACAGGGATGGTTCAATACAGGGATGGTTCTATACAGGGCTGGTTCAACATAGGGCTGGTTCTATACCGGGCTTGTTCTATACAGGGATGGTTCAATACAGGGCTGGTTCTATACAGGGCTGGTTCTATACGGGGCTGGTTCTATACAGGGATGGTTCAATACAGGGATGGTTCAATACAGGGCTGGTTCAATACAGGGATGGTTCTATACAGGGCTGGTTCTATACAGGGCTGGATCTATACAGGGCTGGGGAGGGCTGGTTCTATACAGGGCTGGTTCTATACAGGGCTGGGGAGGGATGGTTCTATACAGGGCTGGTTCTATACAGGGCTGGGGAGGGATGGTTCTATACAGGGCTGGTTCTATACGGGGCTGGTTCTATACAGGGATGGTTCAATATAGGGCTGGTTCTATACAGGGCTGCTTCTATACAGGGCTGGTTCTATACAGGTCTGGTTCTATACAGGGCTGGGGAGGGATTGTTCTATACATGGCTGGGGAGGGATGGTTCTATGCAGGGCTGGGGAGGGATGGTTCTATACAGGGATGGGGAGGGATGGTTCTATACAGGGATGGTTCAATACAGGGCTGGGGAGGGATGGTTCTATACAGGGCTGGTTCTATACAGGGATGGTTCTATACAGGGCTGGTTCTATACAGGGTTGGGGAGGGATGGTTCTATAAAGGGCTGGTTCCATACAGGGCTGGGTAGGGATTGTTCTATACAGGGCAGGGGGGGGATGGTTCTATACAGGGCTGGTTCTATACAGGGCTGGTTCTATACAGGGATGGTTCAATACAGGGCTGGTTCTATACAGGGCTGGTTCTATACAGGGATGGTTCAATACAGGGCTGGTTCTATACAGGGCTGGTTCTATACAGGGTTGGTTCTATACAGGGCTGGGGAGGGATGGTTCTATACAGGACTGGTTCTATACAGGGCTGGTTCCATACAGGGCTGGGTAGGGATGGTTCAATACAGGGATGGTTCAATACAGGGATGGTTCAATACAGGGTTGGTTCAATACAGGGATGGTTCTATACAGGGCTGGTTCTATACAGGGCTGGTTCTATACAGGGCTGGGGAGGGATGGTTCTATACAGGGCTTGTTCTATACAGGGCTGGGGCGGGATGGTTCTACACAGGGCTGGTTCTATACAGGGCTGGGGAGGGATTGTTCTATACATGGCTGGGGAGGGATGGTTCTATGCAGGGCTGGGGAGGGATGGTTCTATACAGGGATGGGGAGGGATGGTTCTATACAGGGATGGTTCAATACAGGGCTGGGGAGGGATGGTTCTATACAGGGCTGGTTCTATACAGGGATGGTTCTATACAGGGCTGGTTCTATACAGGGTTGGGGAGGGATGGTTCTATAAAGGGCTGGTTCCATACAGGGCTGGGTAGGGATTGTTCTATACAGGGCAGGGGGGGATGGTTCTATACAGGGCTGGTTCTATACAGGGCTGGTTCTATACAGGGATGGTTCAATACAAGGCTGGTTCTATACAGGGCTGGTTCTATACAGGGATGGTTCAATACAGGGCTGGTTCTATACAGGGCTGGTTCTATACAGGGTTTGTTCTATACAGGGCTGGGGAGGGATGGTTCTACACAGGACTGGTTCTATACAGGGCTGGTTCCATACAGGGCTGGGTAGGGATGGTTCAATACAGGGATGGTTCAATACAGGGATGGTTCAATACAGGGCTGGTTCAATACAGGGATGGTTCTATACAGGGCTGGTTCTATACAGGGCTGGTTCTATACAGGGATGGTTCAATATAGGGCTGGTTCTATACAGGGCTGGTTTTATACAGGGCTGGGGAGGGATGGTTCTATACAGGGCTGGTGAGGGATGGTTCTATACAGGGCTGGTGAGGGATTGTTCTATATAGGGCTGGGGAGGGCCGGTTCTATACAGGTCTGGTTCTATACAGGGCTGGTTCTATACAGAGCTGGGGAGGGATGTTTCTATACAGGGCTGGTTCTTTACAGGGCTGGGGAGGGATGTTTCTATACAGGGCTGGTTCTATACAGGGCTGGGGAGGGCTGGTTCTGTACAGAGCTGGTTCTATACAGGGCTGGGGAGGGATGGTTCAATACAGGGCTGGTTCTATACAGGGATGGGAGGGATGCTTCTATACAGGGCTGTTTCTATACAGGGCTGGGGAAGGTCGAGGAGGACTGGTTCTATACAGGGCTGTTTCTATACAGGGCTGGGGAGGGATGGTTCTCTACAGGGCTGGGGAAGGTTGAGGAGAACTGGTTCTATACAGGGCTGGGGAGGGATGGTTCTATACAGGGCTATTTCTATACAGGGCTTGGGAAGGTCGAGGAGGACTGGTTCTATACAGGGCTGTTTCTATACAGGGCTGGGGAGGGATGGTTCTCTACAGGGCTGGGGAAGGTTGAGGAGAACTGGTTCTATACAGGGCTGGGGAGGGATGGTTCTATACAGGGCTGGTTCTATACAGGGCTGGATGTATGCAGGGCTGGGAATGGATGGTTCTATACAGGGCTGGGGAGGGCTGGTTCTATACAGGGCTGGTTCTATACAGGGCTGGGAGGGTTGTTTCTATACAGGGCTGGGGAGGGATGGTTCTATACAGGGCTGGTTCTATACAGGGCTGGGGAGGGATGGTTCTATACAGGGCTGGTTCTATACAGGGCTGGTTCTATACAGGGCTTGGGATGGATGGTTCTATACAGGGCTGGGGAGGGTTGGTTCTATACAGGGCTGATTCTATACAGGGCTGGGGAGGGATGGTTCTATACAGGGCTGGTTCTATACAGGGTTGGGGAGGGATGGTTCTATAAAGGGCTGGTTCCATACAGGGCTGGGTAGGGATTGTTCTATACAGGGCTGGGGGGAATGGTTCTATACAGGGCTGGTTCTATACAGGGTTGGTTCTATACAGGGATGGTTCAATACAGGGCTGGTTCTATACAGGGCTGGTTCTATACAAGGATGGTTCAATACAGGGCTGGTTCTATACAGGGCTGGTTCTATACAGGGTTGGTTCTATACAGGGCTGGGGAGGGATGGTTCTATACAGGACTGGTTCTATACAGGGCTGGTTCTATACAGGGCTGGTTCCATACAGGGCTGGGTAGGGATGGTTCAATACAGGGATGGTTCAATACAGGGATGGTTCAATACAGGGCTGGTTCAATACAGGGATGGTTCTATACAGGGCTGGTTCTATACAGGGCTGGTTCTATACAGGGATGGTTCAATACAGGGCTGGTTCTATACAGGGCTGGTTCTATACAGGGCTGGGGAGGGATGGTTCTATACAGGACTGGTTCCATACAGGGCTGGGGAGGGATGGTTCAATACAGGGATGGTTCAATACAGGGATGGTTCAATACAGGGTTGGTTCTATACAGGGCTGGTTCTATACAGGGCTGGTTCTATACAGGGCTGGGGAGGGATGGTTCAATACAGGGATGGTTCAATACAGGGCTGGGGAGGGATGGTTCAATACAGGGATGGTTCAATACAAGGATGGTTCTATACAGGGCTGGTTCTATACAGGGCTGGTTCTATACAGGGATGGTTCAATACAGGGATGGTTCTATACAGGGCTGGTTCTATACAGGGCTGGTTCTATAGAGGGCTGGTTCTATACAGGGATGGTTCAATACAGCGCTGGTTCTATACAGGGCTGGTTCTATACAGGACTGGTTCTATACAGGGCTGGGGAGGGATGGTTCAATACAGGGATGGTTCTATACAGGGATGGTTCAATACAGTGATGGTTCTATACAGGGATGGTTCTATACAGGGCTGGGGAGGGATGGTTCTATACAGGACTGGTTCTATACAGGGCTGGGGAGGGATGGTTCAATACAGGGATGGTTCAATACAGGGATGGTTCTATACAGGGCTGGTTCTATACAGGGATGGTTCTATACAGGGCTGGTTCTATACAGGGCTGGGGAGGGATGGTTCTATACAGGGCTGGGGAGGGCTGGTTCAATACAGGGCTGGTTATATACAGGGCTGGTTCTATACAGGGCTGGTTCTATACAGGGCTGGTGAGGGATGGTTCTATACAGGGCTGGTGAGGGATTGTTCTATATAGGGCTGGGGAGGGCCGGTTCTATACAGGGCTGGTTCTATACAGGGCTGGTTCTATACAGAGCTGGGGAGGGATGTTTCTATACAGGGCTGGTTCTATACAGGGCTGGGGAGGGCTGGTTCTGTACAGAGCTGGTTCTATACAGGGCTGGGGAGGGATGGTTCAATACAGGGCTGGTTCTATACAGGGATGGGAGGGATGCTTCTATACAGGGCTGTTTCTATACAGGGCTGGGGAAGGTTGAGGAGGACTGGTTCTATACAGGGCTGTTTCTATACAGGGCTGGGGAGGGATGGTTCTCTACAGGGCTGGGGAAGGTTGAGGAGAACTGGTTCTATACAGGGCTGGGGAGGGATGGTTCTATACAGGGCTGGTTCTATACAGGGCTGGATGTATGCAGGGCTGGGAATGGATGGTTCTATACAGGGCTGGGGAGGGCTGGTTCTATACAGGGCTGGTTCTATACAGGGCTGGGAGGGTTGTTTCTATACAGGGCTGGGGAGGGATGGTTCTATACAGGGCTGGTTCTATACAGGGCTGGGGAGGGATGGTTCTATACAGGGCTGGTTCTATACAGGGCTGGTTCTATACAGGGCTTGGGATGGATGGTTCTATACAGGGCTGGGGAGGGTTGGTTCTATACAGGGCTGATTCTATACAGGGCTAGGGAGGGATGGTTCTATACAGGGCTGGTTCTATACAGGGTTGGGGAGGGATGGTTCTATAAAGGGCTGGTTCCATACAGGGCTGGGTAGGGATTGTTCTATACAGGGCTGGGGGGAATGGTTCTATACAGGGCTGGTTCTATACAGGGTTGGTTCTATACAGGGATGGTTCAATACAGGGCTGGTTCTATACAGGGCTGGTTCTATACAGGGATGGTTCAATACAGGGCTGGTTCTATACAGGGCTGGTTCTATACAGGGTTGGTTCTATACAGGGCTGGGGAGGGATGATTCTATACAGGACTGGTTCTATACAGGGCTGGTTCTATACAGGGCTGGTTCCATACAGGGCTGGGTAGGGATGGTTCAATACAGGGATGGTTCAATACAGGGATGTTTCTATACAGGGCTGATTCTATACAGGGCTGGTTCTATACAGGGATGGTTCAATACAGGGCTGGTTCTATACAGGGCTGGTTCTATACAGGGCTGGTTCTATACAGGACTGGGGAGGGATGGTTCTATACAGGACTGGTTCCATACAGGGCTGGGGAGGGATGGTTCAATACAGGGATGGTTCAATACAGGGATGGTTCAATACAGGGCTGGTTCTATACAGGGCTGGTTCTATACAGGGCTGGTTCTATACAGGGCTGGGGAGGGATGGTTCAATACAGGGATGGTTCAATACAAGGATGGTTCTATACAGGGCTGGTTCTATACAGGGCTGGTTCTATACAGGGATGGTTCAATACAGGGATGGTTCTATACAGGGCTGGTTCTATACAGGGCTGGTTCTATAGAGGGCTGGTTCTATACAGGGATGGTTCAATACAGCGCTGGTTCTATACAGGGCTGGTTCTATACAGGACTGGTTCTATACAGGGCTGGGGAGGGATGGTTCAATACAGGGATGGTTCTATACAGGGATGGTTCAATACAGTGATGGTTCTATACAGGGCTGGTTCTATACAGGGCTGGGGAGGGATGGTTCTATACAGGACTGGTTCTATACAGGGCTGGGGAGGGATGGTTCAATACAGGGATGGTTCAATACAGGGATGGTTCTATACAGGGCTGGTTCTATACAGGGCTGGTTCTATACAGGGCTGGTTCTATACAGGGCTGGGGAGGGATGGTTCTATACAGGGCTGGGGAGGGCTGGTTCAATACAGGGCTGGTTATATACAGGGCTGGTTCTATACAGGGCTGGTTCTATACAGGGCTGGGGAGGGATGGTTCTATACAAGGCTGGTTCATACAGGGCTGTGGAGGGATGGTTCTACACAGGGCTCGTTCTATACAGGGCTGGGAAGGGATTGTTCTATACAGGGCTGGATCTATACAGGGCTGGTGAGGGATGATTCTATACGGGGCTGGTTCTATACAGGGCTGGTTCTATACAGGGCTGGGGAGGGATGGTTCAATACAGGGCTGGTTCAATACAGGGATGGTTCAATACAGGGCTGGTTCTATACAGGGCTGGTTCTATACAGGGCTGGTTCTATACAGGGCTGGTTCAATACAGGGCTGGTTCTATACAGGGCTGGTTCAATACAGGGCTGGTTCTATACAGGGCTGGTTCTATACAGGGATTGTTCTATACAGGGATTGTTCAATACAGGGCTGGTTCAATACAGGGCTGGTTCTATACAGGGCTGGTTCTATACAGGGCTGGGGAGGGATGGTTCAATACAGGAATGGTTATATACAGGGCTGGTTCTATACAGGGCTGGGGAGGGATGGTTCTATACAGGGCTGGGGAGGGATGGTTCTATACAGGGCTGGGGAGGGCTGGTTCTGTACAGGGCTGGGGAGGGATTGTTATATACAGGGCTGGGGAGGGATGGTTCTATACAGGGCTGGGGAGGGATTGTTCTATACATGGCTGGGGAGGGATGGTTCTATACAGGGCAGGTACTATACAGGGCTGGTTCTACACAGGGTTTGGGAGGAATGTTCTATACAGTGCTGGGGAGGGATTGTTCTATACAGGGCTGGGGAGGGCTGGTTCTATACAGGGCTGGTTCTATACAGGGCTGGGGAGGGCTGGTTCTCTACAGGGCTATGGAGGGCTGGTTCTATACAGGGCTGGGGAGGGATGGTTCTATACAGGGCTGGTGAGAGTTGGTTCTATACAGGGCTGGTTCTATACAGGGCTGGGGAGGGCAGGTTCTATACAGGCCTGGGGAGGGAAGGTTCTATACAGGGCTGGTTCTATACAGGGCTGCGGAAGGATTGTTCTATACAGAGCTGGGGAGGGCTGTTTCTATACAGGGCTGGGGAGGGATGGTTCTATACAGGGCTGGGGAGGGATGGTTCTATACAGGGCTGGTTCTATACAGGGCTGGGGGGGGATGGTTCTATACAGGGCTGGGGAGGGCTGTTTCTATACAGGGCTGGGGAGGGATGGTTCTATACAGGACTGGATCTATACAGGGCTGGGAAGGGATGGTTCTATACAGGGCTGGATCTATACAGGGCTGGTTCTATACAGGGCTGGGGAGGGATGGTTCTATACAGGGCTGGATCTATACAGGGCTGGTTCTACACAGGGCTGGGGAGGGATGGTTCTATACAGGGCTGGTACTATACAGGGCTGGGGAGGGTTGGTTCTAAACAGGGCTGGATCTATACAGGGCTGGTGAGGGATTGTTCTATACAGGGCTGGTTCTTTTCAGGGCTGGTTCTTTACAGGGCTGGGGAGGGATGGTTCTATACAGGGGCTGGTTCTATACAGGGCTGGTTCTATACAGGGCTGGGGAAGGCTGGTTCTATACAGGGCGGGGGAGGGATGGTTCTATACAGGGCTAGTTCTATACAGGGCAGGGGAGGGATGGTTCTATACAGGGGCTGGATCTATACAGGGCTGGTTCTACACAGGGCTGGGGAGGGATGGTTCTATACAGGGCTGGTTCTATACAGGGCTGGGGAGGGTTGGTTCTATACAGGGCTGGATCTATACAGGGCTGGTGAGGGATGGTTCTATACAGGGCTGTTTCTATACAGGGCTGGTTCTATACAGGGCTGGGGAGGGATGGTTCTATACAGCGCTGGGGAGGGGTGGTTCTATCCAGGGCTGGTTATATACAGGGCTGGTTCTATACAGGGCTGGGGAGGGCAGGTTCTATACAGTGCTGGGGAGGGATGCTTCTATACAGGGCTGGTTCTATACAGGGTTGGGGACGGATGGTTCTATACAGAGCTGGGGAGGGCTGGTTCTATACAGGGCTGGTTATATCCAGGGCTGGGGAGGGCTGTTTCTATACAGGGCTGGGGAGGGATGGTTCTATACAGGGCTGATCTATACAGGGCTGGTTCTACACAGGGCTGGGGAGGGATGGTTCTATACAGGGCTGGTTCTATACAGGGCTGGGGAGGGTTGGTTCTATACAGGGCTGGAGCTATACAGGGCTGGTGAGGGATGGTTCTATACAGGGCTGGTTCTATACAGGGCTGGTTCTATACAGGGCTGGGGAGGGATGGTTCTATACAGCGCTAGGGAGGGGTGGTTCTATACAGGGCTGGTTATATACAGGGCTGGTTCTATACAGGGCTGGGGAGGGCAGGTTCTATACAGGGCTGGGGAGGAATGGTTCTATACAGGGCTGGTTATATACAGGGCTGGGGAGGGCTGTTTCTATACAGGGCTGGGGATGGATGGTTCTATACAGGGCTGGGGAAGGTTGAGGAGGACTGGTTCTATACAGGGCTGGATCTATACAGGGCTGGTGAGGGATGGTTCTATACAGGGCTGGTTCTATACAGGGCTGGTTCTATACAGGGCTGGGGAGGGATGGTTCTATACAGTGCTGGGGAGGGGTGGTTCTATACAGGGCTGGTTATATACAGGGCTGGGGAGGGTTGGTTCTATACAGGGCTTGATCTATACAGGGCTGGTGAGGGATGGTTCTATACAGGGCTGGTTCTATACAGGGCTGGTTCTATACAGGGCTGGGGAGGGATGGTTCTATACAGTGCTGGGGAGGGGTGGTTCTATACAGGGCTGGTTATATACAGGGCTGGGGAGGGTTGGTTCTATACAGGGCTTGATCTATACAGGGCTGGTGAGGGATGGTTCTATACAGGGCTGGTTCTATACAGGGCTGGTTCTATACAGGGCTGGGGAGGGATGGTTCTATACAGTGCTGGGGAGGGGTGGTTCTATACAGGGCTGGTTATATACAGGGCTGGTTCTATACAGGGCTGGGGAGGGCAGGTTCTATACAGGGCTGGGGAGGGATGGTTCTATACAGGGCTGGTTCTATACAGGGCTGGTTCTATACAGGGCTGGGGAGGGATGGTTCTATACAGGGCTGGTTCTATACAGGGCTGGGGAGGGATGGTTCTATACAGGGCTGGTTCTATACAGGGCTGGGGAGGGATGGTTCTATACAGTGCTGGGGAGGGGTGGTTCTATACAGGGCTGGTTATATACAGGGCTGGGGAGGGTTGGTTCTATACAGGGCTTGATCTATACAGGGCTGGTGAGGGATGGTTCTATACAGGGCTGGTTCTATACAGGGCTGGTTCTATACAGGGCTGGGGAGGGATGGTTCTATACAGTGCTGGGGAGGGGTGGTTCTATACAGGGCTGGTTATATACAGGGCTGGGGAGGGTTGGTTCTATACAGGGCTTGATCTATACAGGGCTGGTGAGGGATGGTTCTATACAGGGCTGGTTCTATACAGGGCTGGTTCTATACAGGGCTGGGGAGGGATGGTTCTATACAGTGCTGGGGAGGGGTGGTTCTATACAGGGCTGGTTATATACAGGGCTGGTTCTATACAGGGCTGGGGAGGGCAGGTTCTATACAGGGCTGGGGAGGGATGGTTCTATACAGGGCTGGTTCTATACAGGGCTGGTTCTATACAGGGCTGGGGAGGGATGGTTCTATACAGGGCTGGTTCTATACAGGGCTGGGGAGGGATGGTTCTATACAGGGCTGGTTCTATACAGGGCTGGGGAGGGATGGTTCTATACAGGGCTGGTTCTATACAGGGCTGGTTATTTTTTTATTATTTTTTTTTTACTTTTATTTAACCAGGTAGGCTAGTTGAAAACACCTTTATTTAACCAGGTAGACTAGTTGAGAACACCTTTATTTAACCAGGTAGGCTAGTTGAGAACACCTTTATTTAACCAGGTAGGCTAGTTGAAAACACCTTTATTTAACCAGGTAGGCTAGTTGAGAACACCTTTATTTAACCAGGGAGGCTAGTTGAGAACACCTTTATTTAACCAGGTAGGCTAGTTGAGAACACCTTTATTTAACCAGGTAGACTAGTTGAGAACACCTTTATTTAACCAGGTAGGCTAGTTGAGAACACCTTTATTTAACCAGGTAGGCTAGTTGAGAACACCTTTATTTAACCAGGTAGGCTAGTTGAGAACACCTTTATTTAACCAGGTAGGCAAGTTGAGAACACCTTTATTTAACCAGGTAGGCAAGTTGAGAACACCTTTATTTAACCAGGTAGGCAAGTTGAGAACACCTTTATTTAACCAGGTAGGCAAGTTGAGAACACCTTTATTTAACCAGGTAGGCAAGTTGAGAACACCTTTATTTAACCAGGTAGGCTAGTTGAGAACACCTTTATTTAACCAGGTAGGCTAGTTGAGAACACCTTTATTTAACCAGGTAGGCTAGTTGAGAACACCTTTATTTAACCAGGTAGGCTAGTTGAGAACACCTTTATTTAACCAGGTAGGCTAGTTGAGAACATCTTTATTTAACCAGGTAGGCTAGTTGAGAACACCTTTATTTAACCAGGTAGGCTAGTTGAGAACATCTTTATTTAACCAGGTAGGCAAGTTGAGAACAAGTTCTCATTTACAATTGCGACCTGGCCAATATAAAGCAAAGCAGTTCGACAGATACAACGACACAGAGTTACACATGGAGTAAAACAAACATACAGTCAATAATACAGTATAAACAAGTCTATATACAATGTGAGCAAATGAGGTGAGATAAGGGAGGTAAAGGCAAAAAAGGCCATGGTGGCAAAGTAAATACAATATAGCAAGTAAAACACTGGAATGGTAGTTTTGCAATGGAAGAATGTGCAAAGTAGAAATAAAAATAATGGGGTGCAAAGGAGCAAAATAAATAAATAAATAAAAATTAAATACAGTTGGGAAAGAGGTAGTTGTTATATACAGGGCTGGTTCTATACAGGACTGGGGAGGGATTGTTCTATACAGGGCTGGATCTATACAGGGCTGGTTCTATACAGGGCTGGGGAAGGCTGGTTCTATACAGGGCTGGGGAGGGATGGTTCTATACAGGGCAGGGGAGGGCTGTTTCTATACAGGGCTGGGGGTGGATGGTTCTATACAGGGCTGGATCTATACAGGGCTGGTTCTATACAGGGCTGGGGAGGGATGGTTCTATACAGGGCTTGATCTATACAGGGCTGGTTCTACACAGGGCTGGGGAGGGATGGTTCTATACAGGGCTGGTTCTATACAGGGCTGGGGAGGGTTGGTTCTATACAGGGCTGGATCTATACAGGGCTGGTGAGGGATTGTTCTATACAGTGCTGGTTCTATACAGGGCTGGTTCTATACAGGGCTGGGGAGGGATGGTTCTATACAGCGCTGGGGAGGGGTGGTTCAATACAGGGCTGGTTCTATACAGGGCTGGGGAGGGATGGTTCTATACAGGGCTGGTTCTATACAGGGCTGGGGAGGGATGGTTCTATACAGGGCTGGGAAGGGCTGGTTCAATACAGGGCTGGTTCTATACAGGGCTTGTTCTCTACAGGGCTGGGGAGCGTTGGTTCTATACAGGGTTGGTCCTATACAGGACTGGGGAGGGCTGGTTCTATACTGGGTTGATTCTATACATGGCTGGGAGGGATGGTTCTATACAGGGCTGGTTCTATACAGGGCTGGGGAAGGTTGAGGAGGACTGGTTCTATACAGGGCTGGTTCTATACAGAGCTGGAGAGGGATGGTTCTCTACAGGGCTGGGGAAGGTTGAGGAGGACTAGTTATCTACAGGGCTGGGGAATGTTGATGAGGACTGGTTCTATACAGGGCTGGGAAGGGCTGGTTCTATACAGGGCTGGGGAGGGCTGGTTCTACACAGGGCTGGGGAGGGATGGTTCTATACAGGGCTGGTTCTATACAGGGCTGAGGAGGGTTGGTTCTATACAGGGCTGGGGAGGGATGGTTCTATACAGGGCTGGTTCTATACAGGGCTATTTCTATACAGGGTTGGGGAGGGATGGTTCTATACAGGGCTGGGGAGGGATGGTTCTATTCAGGGCTGGTTCTATACAGGGCTGGTTCTATACAGAGTTGGGGAGGGATTGTTCTATACAGGGCTGGGGAGGGATGGTTCTATACAGGGCTGGTTCTATACAGGGCTGGGGAGGGATGTTTCTATACAGAGCTCGTTCTATACAGGGCTGGTTCTATACAGGGCTGGTTCTATACAGGGCTGGGGAGGGATGGTTCTATGCAGGGCTGGGGAGGGATTGTTCTATACAGGGCTGGTTCCATACAGGGCTGGTTCTATACAGGGCTTGTTCTATACAGGGCTGGTTCTATACAGGGCTGGTTCTATACAGGCCTTGGGAGGGATGGTTCTATACAGGCTTTGGGTTACATGACAGAAAAGCACACCTACCAGTTTGTCTTATCACCCTTCCATACGCACACACACGCACACACACGCACAAACATTCACACACGTGCACACACACACGCACACGCACACGCACACACATGCACACACGCATGCACACACACACATACAGAATCTTCTGTGTGACTACACAGAAATGCAATCCTTTTGCAGATTATAAAATTGGAGCAAAAGACAATTGTTGTAAATCATTTTGATTGAGGATCTCTGGGGAGGACTGGGAGGGTTAGGGAGGTCTGGGGAGAGTTGAAGATCTCTGGGGAGGGTTGAGAAGGTTTGGAGAGGATTGGGGATGACTTACGAGGGTTCAGGAGGACGGGAGAGGTTTGGGGAGGACTTACAAGGCTTGGGGAGGATGGGGAGGTTTTGGGGAGAGTTGGGGAGAACCAATGGGGGTCGGGTAGGACTGGGGAGGTTTGAGGAGGGCTGGGGGGGTTGGTGAGGACTGTGGAGGATTGGGAAGGACTTAGGAGGGTTGGTGAGGAATGGGGAGGGTTGAAGAGGGCTGGGGAGGTTTTGGGAGGATCATGAGGGTAGGGGATGGCAGTGGAGGGCTGGGGATGGCTAGGTTGGCTGGGGAGGTTTGAGGAGGGCTGGGGAGGTTTGAGGAGGGCTGGGGAGGTTTGAGGAGGGCTGGGGAGGTTTGAGGAGGGCTGGGGAGGTTTGAGGAGGGCTGGAGAGGTTTGAGGAGGGCTGGGGAGGTTTGAGGAGGGCTGGGGAGGTTTGAGGAGTGTTGGGGAGGTTTGAGGAGGATTGGGAAGGGTTTGGGGAGGGGAGTGTTGAGGAGGTCTGGGGAGGGGAGTGTTGAGGAGGTCTGGGGAGGGGAGTGTTGAGGAGGTCTGGTGAGGGGAGTGTTGAGGAGGGCTGGGGAGTGTTGAGGAGGGCTGGGGAGGGGCGTGTTGAGGAGGGCTGGGGAGTGTTGAGGAGGGCTGGGGAGGGGAGTGTTGAGGAGTGCTGGGGAGGGGAGTGTTGATGAGGGCTGGGGAGGGGAGTGTAAAGGAGGGCTGGGGAGGGGAGTGTTGAGGAGGGCTGGGGAGGGGAGTGTTGAGGAGGGCTGGGGAGGGGAGTGTTGAGGAGGGCTGGTGAGGGGAGTGTTGAGGAGGGCTGGGGAGGATAAAGGCCCTAAGGACCAGATGAGGGTTTGGCTGCTCTCTTCTGGGAGCTGATTGATGAAGTTTGGTAACAGAGGCAGAGCCTCTGGGTTTGTGTGTATCCAGAACACCTATTACCATCGAGTAGGGAGATGTCTTCAACACCGTCCACTAGGGACAACATGAGCACCTATTACCATCTAGTAGGGAGATGACTTTAATACTGTCCACTAAGGTTAACATGAACATACCCTTACCTTAACCAGTCAGAATGAATGCCTCAACTTCACCATACCAATACCCTTACCTTAACCAGTCAGAATGAATGCCTCAACTTCACCATACCAATACCCTTACCTTAACCAGTCAGAATGAATGCCTCAACTTCACCATACCAATACCCTTACCGTAACCAGTCAGAATGAATGCCTCAACTTCACCATACCAATACCCTTACCGTAACCAGTCAGAATGAATGCCTCAACTTCACCATACCAATACCCTTACCATAACCAGTCAGAATGAATGCCTCAACTTCACCATACCAATACCCTTACCGTAACCAGTCAGAATGAATGCCTCAACTTCACCATACCAATACCCTTACCTTAACCAGTCAGAATGAATGCCTCAACTTCACCATACCAATACCCTTACCTTAACCAGTCAGAATGAATGCCTCAACTTCACCATACCAATACCCTTACCGTAACCAGTCAGAATGAATGCCTCAACTTCACCATACCAATACCCTTACCGTAACCAGTCAGAATGAATGCCTCAACTTCACCATACCAATACCCTTACCGTAACCAGTCAGAATGAATGCCTCAACTTCACCATACCAATACCCTTACCGTAACCAGTCAGAATGAATGCCTCAACTTCACTGTCAATTTTTTTTTTATTCCCCCCTGGACAAACATTGAAAACTGAAGAGATACCGTGAGATCTTTGTTGGTTTGTAAGGCCTGGCATAATGTGTGTGTGAGGGTGTGCGTTTGTGAGTGGTCCCTGGTCCCTGGTCCCTGGTCCCTGGCCCCTGGCCCCTGCACCCTGGTCCCTGGTCCCTGGCCCCTGGCCCCTGGCCCCTGGTCCCTGGTCCCTGGTTCCTGGTTCCTGGTCCTTGGTCCCTGGTCCCTGGTCCCTTGTTCCTGGTCCCTGGTCCCTGGTCCCTGGTCCCTGGTCCCTGGTCCCTGGTCCCTGGTCCCTGGTCCCTGGTCCCTGGTCCCTGGTCCCTGGTCCCTGGTCCCTGGTCCCTGGTCCCTGGTCCCTGCCCCTGGCCCTGGTCCCTGGTCCCTGGTCCCTGGCCCTGGCCATGGCCCTGGCACAGAGCTGAGGGGGAATTTTCCACTAGTCGGTCAGTCGGTCGCTCCTCAGGCTGAGGCATGGAGGCAGGGGTACCTCGGACAGAACTACCTTTGTCTGCTCTACTCTGCTCTGCCTGCATGCTCTCACTCTCGATTGCATTTTACATTAACAATTTACATTTTAGTAATTTATTCAGAGCAACTTACAGTTAGTGCATTCATCTTCAAATAGCTAGGTGAGACAACCACATATCACAGTTGCAGTAAGTGCATTTTTTATGCACTATTTTATGCACTATTTTATGCACTATTTTATGCACTATTTTTAAGTTATCAGCAAAGTTACAGCTATACAACTCCAAATGTGTAGCACTGCCCCATGGCACATGTTTTTAAATATATATATTTTTGTTATTTTTGGATTGTGGGGGGGGGGGGGGGGGTCTTGCTCAGATCTTGCGAGGGTCCCCTACTGAGACGCCCAGCCCTGAGTGGTTGGATCTGATGGTTCACAGTGTCGAAGGCAGCGGAAAGATCTAGGAGGATGAGAGCCGGTAAGGAGGAAAGAGGACAGTGAGAGTCACAGGATGTGGAAATGGAGGAGAGTAGGGTGAAACAAAAAGCAGATGCAGAAAGGAGAGATGATAGGATAGAAGTAGAGAGTGTAGTGGAAGATAGGGAGTGACGATTTAAACGATGCATGACCATCTGGGTAAGGTGCTGAATGGTTAGGATTGGAGGAAAGGAAATAGAGCCCTGGAGGGGGGAGGGGCTGAATGGTTAGGATTGGAGGAAAGGAAATAGAGCCCTGGAGGGGGGAGGGGCTGAATGGTTAGGATTGGAGGAAAGGAAATAGAGCCCTGGAGGGGGGAGGGGCTGAATGGTTAGGATTGGAAGAAATGAAATAGAGCCCTGGAGGGGGGAGGGGCTGAATGGTTAGGATTGGAGGAAAGGAAATAGAGCCCTGGAGGGGGAGGGGCTGAGTGGTTAGGATTGGAGGAAAGGAAATAGAGCCCTGGAGGGGGGAGGGGCTGAGTGGTTAGGATTGGAGGAAAGGAAATAGAGCCCTGGAGGGGGGAGGGGCTGAGTGGTTAGGATTGGAGGAAAGGAAATAGAGCCCTGGAGGGGGGAGGGGCTGAGTGGTTAGGATTGGAGGAAAGGAAATAGAGCCCTGGAGGGGGTAGGAGCTGAGTGGTTAGAATTGGTAGAAAGGGAGACAGAAAAGGAAACAAAGTGGTGATCAGAGACCTGGAGGAGGTTACAGTGAGATTAGTAGGAGAACAGAGACCTGGAGGGGGGTTACAGTGAGATTAGTAGGAGAACAGAGACCTGGAGGAGGTTACAGTGAGATTGATAGGAGAACAGAGACCTGGAGGGGAGTCACAGTGAGATTAGTAGGAGAACAGAGACCTGGAGGGGGTTACAGTGAGATTAGTAGGAGAACAGAGACCTGGAGTGGGGTTACAGTGAGATTAGTAGGAGAACAGAGACCTGGAGGAGGTTACAGTGAGATTAGTAGGAGAACAGAGACCTGGAGGAGGTTTCAGTGAGATTAGTAGGAGAACAGAGACCTGGAGGGGAGTCACAGTAAGATTAGTAGGAGAACAGAGACCTGGAGGAGGTTACAGTGAGATTAGTAGGAGAACAGAGACCTGGAGGGGAGTCACAGTAAGATTAGTAGGAGAACAGAGACCTGGAGGAGGTTACAGTGAGATTAGTAGGAGAACAGAGACCTGGAGGAGGTTACAGTGAGATTAGTAGGCGAACAGAGACCTGGAGGGGGGTTACAGTGAGATTAGTAGGAGAACAGAGACCTGGAGGAGGTTACAGTGAGATTAGTAGGAGAACAGACACCTGGAGGGGGTTACAGTGACATTAGGAGGAGAACAGCCTCTAGTAAAGATGAGGTCAAGCGTATTGACTGCCTTGTGAGTGGCAGGGGACTGTCAAAGGGTGAGGTCTAAAGAGGAAGGAGGGAAAAGATGAATCAAAGGCAGACAATTTTAACATTTTACCTTTATTTAAAATCCTTTATTAAATCATTACTGGCAAATCACTTAAAGAACAAATTCTTATTTTCATTGACGGCCTACCGGGGAATATTGGGTTAACTGCCTTGTTCAGGGACAGAACGACAGATTTTTACCTTGTCAGCTCGAGGATTCGATCTAACAACCTACCCTCCATTGAAGGGTCATCTAGCAATACTGCAAAAAAATATGATGTGAATGGTTAGGGTGCAAGATTTCTTTCAGTATGAAATGAAATATCACTGTAGTGCTGTAAGTACAGTAGCATGGTATAGAGGGTAGGTTTACTTACCTGTTCTCATTTAGAAAGGTCCGGATGACACTTGCTGCAGGGTACCGGCTCAGGTTAGGCTGGACCCTCTACCCAGCCTCCCTGAAACTCAAACACATGGTTCTTGTCCTCGTCCTTGTCCTCTTCCTCTTCCTCGTCCTCGTCACCCTCTAACTCTCCAAAGTTGGCCTCCATCGTTTTCCAAACCAAGAAAAACAACCTGAAGCCAATTTATAGTGCTCAAGCTCTGATTTCTAAGTGAAGAAATTAGCTAGAAGTGTTTCCACACGTGAATACTGGGTAATCTGTAAACGAGTGTGGCATTTTGAATGGCGGTGTTTTTCCAAACGAAACACAAGACCTGTTAGTTTTGAGTGATGTGTCTAATGTAGAAAACTGTGTTTTACAAACTGAGTGTAAAGCAGATAATGTGCTTGCAGTTTTACAGACTTGGTCTGAAGATTAAGTACATGAGTTAATGGTTTCACTGAGTGTTCCTCAAGTACCACTTTTAGACTGGTAAAAAAAACTGTAGTTACACTATGTATAACGGTGACAAACGGTGCCCACAAACGGACGTAAAGCAGAGCTTTCTTTTCAGGACCATGGGATCGTTAACACCACTTCACCTTGGCTATCAGCGGAGCCTTGTCTGGCAGGGAAACAGTTCATACAGCCTCATTTACTGCCTTTAAAAAACATGGCTGACTTTCTGAAAAAAATGTGGTTTTCTACTGACAATTGAGATACAAACTACGGCATAAGGGGACAATGAGCGGATAAGAGGCATAATTTTGATTAAGACATTAATGAGCTAGGACGGAGGTAGTCCATGTATCTATTTGTTCAGCACTTTTGAAATGTACAGCAACAGAATACAGATAATGGGCTGTACTTACAGTATTCTCCCTGTACACCAAGTCAGGACCGTAGGATAAATAAAGAGGGACATACAATTGAAGTCGGTAGTTTACATACACCTTGGCCAAATACATTTAAACTCAGTTTTTCACAATTGCTGACATTTAAACAGAGTAACAATTCCATGTTTTAGGTCAGTTATGATCACCACTTTATTTTAAGAATATGAAATGTCAGAATAATAGTAGAGAGAATGATTCATTTCAGATTTTATTTCTTTCATCACATTCCCGGTGGGTCAGAAGTTTACATAGACTCAATTAGTATTTGGTAGCATTGTCTTTAAATTGTTTAAGTTGGGTCAAACTTTTTGGGTAGCCTTCCACAAGGTTCCCACAAGATGTTGGGTGAATTTTGGCCCATTCCTCCTGTCAGAGCTGGTGTAACTGAGTCAGGTTTGTAGGCCTCCTTGCTCCCACATGCTTTTTCAGTTCTACCCACACATTTTCTATAGGATTGAAGTCAGGGCTTTGTTATGGCCACTCCAATACCTTGACTTTGTTGCCCTTAAGCCATTTTGCCACAACTTTGGAAGTATGCTTGGGGTCATTGTCCATTTGGAAGACCCATTTGCGACCAAGCTTTAACTTCCTGACTGATGTCTTGAGATGTTGCTTCAATATATCCACGTAATTTTCCTCCCTCATGAAGCCATCAATTTTGTGAAATGCACTAGTCCCTCCTGCAGGAAAGCACCTCAAATCAAATCAAATCAAATGTATTTATATAGCCCTTCGTACATCAGCTGATATCTCAAAGTGCTGTACAGAAACCCAGCCTAAAACCCCAAACAGCAAGCAATGCAGGTGTAGAAGCACGGTGGCTAGGAAAAACTCCCTAGAAAGGCCAAAACCTAGGAAGAAACCTAGAGAGGAACCAGGCTATGTGGGGTGGCCAGTCCTCTTCTGGCTGTGCCGGGTGGAGATTATAACAGAACATGGCCAAGATGTTCAAATGTTCATAAATGATCAGCATGTTCGAATAATAAGAAGGCAGAACAGTTGAAACTGGAGCAGCAGCACGGCCAGGTGGACTGGGAACAGCAAGGAGTCATCATGTCAGGTAATCCTGGGGCATGGTCCTAGGGCTCAGGTCCTCCGAGAGAGAGAAGGAGAGAATTAGAGAACGCACACTTAGATTCACACAGGACACCGAATAGGACAGGAGAAGTACTCCAGATATAACAAACTGACCCTAGCCCCCCGACACATAAACTACTGCAGCATAAATACTGGAGGCTGAGACAGGAGGGGTCAGGAGACACTGTGGACCCATCCAAGGACACCCCCGGACAGGGCCAAACAGGAAGGATATAACCCCACCCACTTTGCCAAAGCACAGCCCCCACAACACTAGAGGGATATCTTCAACCACCAACTTACCATCCTGAGACAGGGCCGAGTATAGCCCACAAAGATCTCCGCCATGGCACAACCCAAGGGGGGGCGCCAACCCAGACAGGATGACCACATCAGTGAATCAACCCACTCAGGTGACGCACCCCTTCCAGGGACGGCATGAGAGAGCCCCAGTAAGCCAACATGATGCTGCCACCCCCGTGCTTCACGGTTGGGATGGTGTCCTTCGGCTTGCAAGCCTCCCCCTTTTTCCTCCAAACATAACGATGGTCATTATGGCCAAACAGTTCTATTTTTGTTTCATCAGACCAGAGGACATTTCTCCAAAAAGTACGATCTTTGTCCCAATATTCAGTTGCAAACCGTAGTCTGGCTTTTTTATGGCGGTTTTGGAGCAGTGGCTTCTTCCTTGCTGAGCAGCCTTTCAGGATATGTCGATATAGGACTCATTTTACTGTGGATGTAGATACTTTTGTAACTGTTTCCTCCAGCATCTTCACAAGGTCCTTTGCTGTTGTTCTGGGATTGATTTGCACTTTTCACACCAAAGTATGTTCCTCTCTAGGAGACAGAACCAGTCTCTTTCATGAGCGGTATGGAGGCTGCGTGGTCCCATGGTGTTTATACAATCGTACTATTGTTTGTACAGATGAACGTGGTACCTTCAGGTGTTTGGAAATTGCTCCCAAGGATGAACCAGACTTGTGGAGGCCCACAATTTTTTCTGAGGTGTTTGCTGATTTCTTTTGATTTTCCCATGATGTCAAGCAAAGAGGCACTGAGTTTGAGGTAGGCCTTGAAATATATCCACAGGTACACCTCCAATTGACTCAAATGATGTCCATTAGCCTATCAGAAGCATCTAAAGCCATGACAGTGTATGTTTAGTGTATATAAACTTCTGACCCACTGGAATTGTGATACAGTGAATTATAAGTGAAATAATCTGTCTGTAAACAATTGTTGTAAAAATTACTTGTGTCATGCACAAAGTAGATGTCCTAACTGACTTGCCAAAACTAAAGTTCGTTAACAAGAAATTTGTGGAGTGGTTGAAAAAACTAGTTTTAATGACTCCAACCTAAGTGTATGTAAACTTCCGACTTCAAGTGTATGTATACTGAGATCATGTGACAGATTATGTGACACTTAGAATTAACTACTACACAACATACATTCAGTATTATTTTCTTAGCTACAGTATATATATCTCCCCAGCATATTACATCATTTATGCAGCAGCCAACAATACATTTTTGGACTCGCCTTGTTGTGCTGTGCTCACTTGAACAGGAAGTTGTCATCAAACATTATCAGCACATCTGGTCTTCTCTGGATTTATGGCGCTTTCATCGCATCAGGGGGAAAAAATAAGGTTGAATGAATCATGACATCAGATGATCCTCAGATCGGAACTCTAGAAAGAGACCCGAGTTCCGACTTGGAATTCCGTTTCAAAATGTATTTTCAGTGTGAACCTGCTTTCATCTGTGAAGAGCACAGGGCGCCAGTGGCGAATTTGCCGATCTTGGTGTTCTCTGGCAAATGCCAAACGTCCTGCACAGTGTTGGGCTGTAAGCACAACTCCCACCTGTGGACGTCGGGCCCTCATACCACCCTCATGGAGTCTGTTTCTGACCGTTTCAGCAGACACATGCACATTTGTGGCCTGCTGGAGGTCATTTTGCAGGGCTCTGGCAGTGCTCCTCCTGCTCCTCCTTGCACAAAGGTGGAGGTAGCAGCCCTGCTGCTGGGTTGTTGCCCTCCTGCGGCCTCCTTCACGTCTCCTGATGTACTGGCCTGTCTCCTGGTAGCGACTCCATGCTCTGGACACTACGCTGACAGACACAGCAAACCTTCTTGCCACATCTCGCATTGATGTGCCATCCTGGATGAGCTGCACTACCTGAGCCACTTGTGTGGGTTGTAGACTCCGTCTCATGCTACCACTAGAGTGAAAGCACCGCCAGCATCCAAAAGTGACCAAAACATCAGCCAGGAAGCATAGGAACTGAGAAGTGGTCTGTGGTCCCCACCTGCAGAACCACTCCTTTATTGGGGGTGTCTTGCTAAATGCCTATAATTTCCACCTGTTGTCTATTCCATTCTCACAACAGCATGTGAAATGTATTGTCAATCAGTGTTGCTTCCTAAGTGGACAGTTTGATTTCACAGAAGTGTGATTGACTTGGAGTTACATTGTGTTGTTTAAGTGTTCCCTTTATTTTTCTTGAGCAGTGTATGTCCACATACAACCATCTTTTTTGCTTTCTTAAGTAAGCCTGCTCCAAAATGCAGGTGTTTCAGCCCAGGGCAGAGCTCTAGGTATTTTAGTAGCTGAACAGGATGAGCTCTAAACAGGTGGTGCTCTAAACAGGTGGTGCTCTAAACAGGTGGTGCTCTAAACAGGATGAGCTCTAAACAGGTGGTGCTCTAAACAGGATGAGCTCTAAACAGGTGGTGCTCTAAACAGGTGGTGCTCTAAACAGGATGAGCTCTAAACAGGTGGTGCTCTAAACAGGTGGGGCTCTAAACAGGTATGGCTCTAAACAGGTGGTGCTCTAAACAGGTGGGGCTCTAAACAGGTATGGCTCTAAACAGGTGGGGCTCTAAACAGGTGGGGCTCTAAACAGGATGAGCTCTAAACAGGTGGTGCTCTAAACAGGTGGGGCTCTAAACAGGTGGTGCTCTGTGCTCACCACAACAAGTGGTGTGGGGGCTGTGCTTTGGCAAAGTGGGTGGGGTTATATCCTTCCTGTTTGGCCCTGTCCGGGGGTGTCCTCGGATGGGGCCACAGTGTCTCCTGACCCCTCCTGTCTCAGCCTCCAGTATTTATGCTGCAGTAGTTTATGTGTCGGGGGGCTGGGGTCAGTTTGTTATATCTGGAGTACTTCTCCTGTCCTATTCGGTGTCCTGTGTGAATCTAAGTGTGCGTTCTCTAATTCTCTCCTTCTCTCTTTCTTTCTCTCTCTCGGAGGACCTGAGCCCTAGGACCATGCCCCAGGACTACCTGACATGATGACTCCTTGCTGTCCCCAGTCCACCTGGCCATGCTGCTGTTCCAGTTTCAACTGACCTGAGCCCTAGGACCATGCCCCAGGACTACCTGACATGATGACTCCTTGCTGTCCCCAGTCTACCTGGCCATGCTGCTGCTCCAGTTTCAACTTCCACCTGACTGTGCTGCTGCTCTAGTTTCAACTGTTCTGCCTTATTATTATTCGACCATGCTGGTCATTTATGAACATTGAACATCTTGACCATGTTCTGTTATAATCTCCACCCGGCACAGCCAGAAGAGGACTGGCCACCCCACATAGCCTTTCTAGGGAGTTTTTCCTAGCCACCGTGCTTCTCCACCTGCATTGCTTGCTGTTTGGGGTTTTAGGCTGGGTTTCTGTACAGCACTTTGAGATATCAGCTGATGTACGAAGGGCTATATAAATAAATTTGATTTGATTTGATTTGATTTGCTCTAAACATGTAGTGCTCTAAACAGGTGGTGCTCTAAACAGGTGGTGCTCTAAACAGGTGGGGCTCTAAACAGGTGGGGCTCTAAACAGGTGGTGCTCTGAACAGGTGGGGATCTGAACAGGTGGGGCTCTGAACATGTAGTGCTCTAAACAGGTGGGGCTCTAAACAGGTGGGGCTCTGAACAGGTGAGGCTCTGAACAGGTGGGGTTCTGAACAGGTGGGGCTCAAAACAGGTGGGACTATGAACAGGTCGATCTCTAAACAGGTGGTGCTCTGAACAGGTGTTGTTCTAAACATGTTTGGCTCTAAACAGGTGGGGGATCAGAACAGGTGGTGCTAAGAACAGTTTGGGCTCAGAACAGGTGGGGGATCAGACCAGGTGGGGCTCTAAACAGGTGGGGCTCTAAACAGGTGGGGCTCTAAACTGGTGGGGCTCTAAACAGGTGGTGTTGTAAACATGTTTGGCTCTAAACAGGTGGTGCTAAGAACAGTTTGGGCTCAGAACAGGTGGAGGATCAGAACAGGTGGGGCTCACAACAGGTGGGGCTCTAAACAGGTGGGGCTCTAAACTGGTGGGGCTCTAAACAGGTGGTGCTCTGAACAGGTGAGGGATCAGACCAGGTGGGGCTCTAAACAGGTGGGGCTCTAAACAGGTGGGGCTCTAAACAGGTGAGGGATCAGACCAGGTGAGGCTCACAACAGGTGGGGCTCTAAACAGGTAGGGCTCTAAACAGGTGGGGGATCAGACCAGGTGGGGCTCTAAACAGGTGGGGCTCTAAACAGGTGGGGGATCAGACCAGGTGGTGCTAAGAACAGTTTGGGCTCAGAACAGGTGGAGGATCAGAACAGGTGGGGCTCACAACAGGTGGGGCTCTAAACAGGTGGGGCTCTAAACTGGTGGGGCTCTAAACAGGTGGTGCTCTGAACAGGTGAGGGATCAGACCAGGTGGGGCTCTAAACAGGTGGGGCTCTAAACAGGTGGGGGATCAGACCAGGTGGGGCTCTAAACAGGTGGGGCTCTAAACAGGTGGTGCTCTAAACAGGTGGGGCTCTAAACAGGTGGGGGATCAGACCAGGTGGTGCTAAGAACAGTTTGGGCTCAGAACAGGTGGAGGATCAGAACAGGTGGGGCTCACAACAGGTGGGGCTCTAAACTGGTGGGGCTCTAAACAGGTGGTGCTCTGAACAGTTGAGGGATCAGACCAGGTGGGGCTCTAAACAGGTGGGGCTCTAAACAGGTGAGGGATCAGACCAGGTGGGGCTCACAACAGGTGTGGCTCTAAACAGGTGGGGCTCTAAACAGGTGGGGGATCAGACCAGGTGGGGCTCTAAACAGGTGGGGCTCTGAACAGGTGAAGCTCTGAACAAGTGAGGCTCTTAACAGGTGATGCAAAGATCTAGTTGACGGATTTGAGCCTCCTAGTGTAATAAACATATTTATTTCTGGAGATGTAACACCTGCAGATGCCTGTGTGCACTACGATGAACCTGTCAAACTGATCCACTATTTCCAAATGGGGCCTACGACATACGCTAACCGCAAATTAGAGAAATAAAACTCAATCTGTAATAAAACTTCATAATATGCCAATGACCCATCTAGACACGCACACACACACACACACACACACACACACACACACACACACACACACACACACACACACACACACACACACACACACACACACACACACACACACACACAGACACACACTGGCATTGACCTCCAGATGACTTGCCTCTGATAGTGTGAGGGTGGTGAGGGCTAGCGAGGGTTAGCATTGCTGTGGTGTGTATGGAAGGCCCACGGCCCCCATCGGCCCCCATCGGCCCCCAGTGGGCCCTGTCGCCTATTGAAATCCCTATTGAAGGACTGGCGGTCTGGGTTAAAGATGGTTGGCAGAGCTAAGTACAGTTTGACCTGATGAGAGTGGCCAAAGGGATTATTCTCATGTAGAGACAGAAGCTTAGGCCCCGGACCCAGGCTCTCCCCTGCCCCCTGGTGGTCAAGTAATTAAAGCACCACAGCAGCCCTCAGCCCAAGACAACGGGGCCCCCAGCCCCAGACAACGGGGCCCCCAGCCCCAGCCAGGCCCAGCTTCACTCCCAAATCCCCCTGAAAGGCTCCTGAGCCGCGGGAGAGCCTAATCCTGTTTGGGACCATCGAGAACCACTCCGGTCGCGGCCGGAAGACGGACAGAGGGAGGGGACAGAGAACAATAACCCAGCGGAGAGAGAGGGAGGACAGGGAGGGTGGGAAGGGGAGTGAGGTAACGGATAAGCTCAGGGGTCCAGTATTCACCCTCTCTCCAGGTCTCTCTCTCTCTCTTTCACTGCTTTTTGTGAGAAAATCTCCTACAGAAAACAACCCAGTTCTCTGACTAAATGTCATGGAATCACCCTTCCGGCCACTTTCCAAGAAATATGTTGTTATTATTGTTTACTTCTTTTTTGGATGTTTGATAAGTTAGTGGAGATATGCGTGGTTTCTGTTTGATAAGTTAGTGGAGATATGGTTTCTGTTTGATAAGTTAGTGGAGATGTAGTTTCTGTTTGATAAGTTAGTGGAGATGTAGTTTCTGGCACTGAACAACATGTTATGTTTTAGGCTTTTTAAGCTTAATTAATGTCTGTATTACATTTATAAATAATATATAACTTTGTAAATCGCTGTTCAGTATTATTTAAAGTACGTAAGTCATGTATTTACACTAACTGATGTTGACATCTTAATCGTTTGGTCTGAAAGGAGGCCATTCATTACGTAATGCTGTTCGGTTTCAGGTTAGGGCTTTATGGGACTGAAACATCTAATACTACGTTTAGATGGCACGAGGTAGACGGTAGATGGCAAACCAGACGTCATTGTTTTCAAAGAGGGAACGAAGGTAAATGTCATCATAGTAACTAAAGTAACTAAAGGCTGTCTCTCCATGCCTCTTGGTCCTGGGCTTTGGGATGGTTAAAAGGCTGTTTCTCCATGCCTCTTGGTCCTAGGCTTTGGGATGGTTAAAAGGCTGCCTCTCCATGCCTCTTGGTCCTGGGCTTTGGGGTAGTTAAAAGGCTGTTTCTCCATGCCTCTTGGTCCTAGGCTTTGGGGTAGTTAAAAGGCTGTTTCTCCATGCCTCTTGGTCCTAGGCTTTGGGGTAGTTAAAAGGCTGTTTCTCCATGCCTCTTGGTCCTAGGCTTTGGGGTAGTTAAAAGGCTGTCTCTCCATGTCTCTTGGTCCTAGGCTTTGGGATAGTTATAAGGCTGCCTCTCCATGCCTCTTGGTCCTAGGCTTTGGGATAGTTAAAAGGCTGCCTCTCCATGCCTCTTGGTCCTAGGCTTTGGGATAGTTAAAAGGCTGTCTCTCCATGCCTCTTGGTCCTGGGCTTTGGGATAGTCAAAAGGCTATCTCTCCATGCCTCTTGGTCCTAGGCTTTGGGATAGGTAAAAGGCTGCCTCTCCATGCCTCCTGGTCCTGGGCTTTGGGATAGTTAAAAGGCTGCCTCTCCATGCCTCTTGGTCCTAGGCTTTGGGATAGTTAAAAGGCTGCCTCTCCATGCCTCCTGGTCCTGGGCTTTGGGATAGTTAAAAGGCTGCCTCTCCATGCCTCCTGGTCCTGGGCTTTGGGATAGTTAAAAGGCTGCCTCTCCATGCCTCTTGGTCCTGGGCTTTGGGATAGTTAAAAGGCTGCCTCTCCATGCCTCCTGGTCCTGGGCTTTGGGATAGTTAAAAGGCTGCCTCTCCATGCCTCCTGGTCCTGGGCTTTGGGATAGTTAAAAGGCTATCTCTCCATGCCTCTTGGTCCTAGGCTTTGGGATAGTTAAAAGGCTGCCTCTCCATGCCTCCTGGTCCTGGGCTTTGGGATAGTTAAAAGGCTGTTTCTCCATGCCTCTTGGTCCTAGGCTTTGGGGTAGTTAAAAGGCTGTTTCTCCATGCCTCTTGGTCCTAGGCTTTGGGGTAGTTAAAAGGCTGTTTCTCCATGCCTCTTGGTCCTAGGCTTTGGGGTAGTTAAAAGGCTGTCTCTCCATGTCTCTTGGTCCTAGGCTTTGGGATAGTTATAAGGCTGCCTCTCCATGCCTCTTGGTCCTAGGCTTTGGGATAGTTAAAAGGCTGCCTCTCCATGCCTCTTGGTCCTAGGCTTTGGGATAGTTAAAAGGCTGTCTCTCCATGCCTCTTGGTCCTGGGCTTTGGGATAGTCAAAAGGCTATCTCTCCATGCCTCTTGGTCCTAGGCTTTGGGATAGGTAAAAGGCTGCCTCTCCATGCCTCCTGGTCCTGGGCTTTGGGATAGTTAAAAGGCTGCCTCTCCATGCCTCTTGGTCCTAGGCTTTGGGATAGTTAAAAGGCTGCCTCTCCATGCCTCCTGGTCCTGGGCTTTGGGATAGTTAAAAGGCTGCCTCTCCATGCCTCCTGGTCCTGGGCTTTGGGATAGTTAAAAGGCTGCCTCTCCATGCCTCTTGGTCCTGGGCTTTGGGATAGTTAAAAGGCTGCCTCTCCATGCCTCCTGGTCCTAGGCTTTGGGATAGTTAAAAGGCTGCCTCTCCATGCCTCCTGGTCCTGGGCTTTGGGATAGTTAAAAGGCTATCTCTCCATGCCTCTTGGTCCTAGGCTTTGGGATAGTTAAAAGGCTGCCTCTCCATGCCTCCTGGTCCTGGGCTTTGGGATAGTTAAAAGGCTGCCTCTCCATGCCTCTTGGTCCTAGGCTTTGGGATAGTTAAAAGGCTGCCTCTCCATGCCTCCTGGTCCTGGGCTTTGGGATAGTTAAAAGGCTGTCTCTCCATGCCTCTTGGTCCTGGGCTTTGGGATAGTTAAAAGGCTGTTTCTCCATGCCTCTTGGTCCTGGGCTTTGGGATAGTTAAAAGGCTGTTTCTCCATGCCTCTTGGTCCTGGGCTTTGGGATAGTTAAAAGGCTGTTTCTCCATGCCTCTTGGTCCTGGGCTTTGGGACAGTTAAAAGGCTGTTTCTCCATGCCTCCTGGTCCTGGGCTTTGGGACAGTTAAAAGGCTGTCTCTCCATGCCTCTTGGTCCTGGGCTTTGGAATAGTTAAAAGGCTGCCTCTCCATGCCTCCTGGTCCTGGGCTTTGGGATAGTTAAAAGGCCAGAGGACCTGCTGGGTACATAACCTAAAGCATGTCTGACATGTATTATTGGGGTGCGCAATCGTGGATTCATTTGAAAACCAATAGAATAATCTTCAAATGTATCCTAAAACTCATAGACAGCCAGTGCAGAGACCTTAAAACCAGTGTAACGTGTTCTCTCTGTCTGGTCTTGGTCAGTACCCTGCAGCATTCTGTAGGTTTTACAGTACAGAGACCTTAAAACCAGTGTAATGTGTTCTCTGTCTGGTCTTGGTCAGTACCCTGCAGCATTCTGTATGTTTTACAGAACAGAGACCTTAAAACCAGTGTAATGTGTTCTCTGTCTGGTCTTGGTCAGTACCCTGCAGTATTCTGTATGTTTTACAGTACAGAGACCTTAAAACCAGTGTAATGTGTTCTCTGTCTGGTCTTGGTCAGTACCCTGCTGCATTCTGTATGTTTTACAGTACAGAGACCTTAAAACCGGTGTAATGTGTTCTCTGTCTGGTCTTGGTCAGTACCCTGCAGCATTCTGTATGTTTTACAGTACAGAGACCATTACACCGGTGTAATGTGTGTTCTCTGTCTTGTCTTGGTCAGTACCTGTGCTGCAGCATTCTGTACGTTTTACAGTTGACCAATGGCTTTCTTGGGTAGACCAGACAGGAGAGCATTACAGTAGTCAAGCCTGCTTTTAATAAAAGCATGTGGATGAGTCTCTTTATCAGTCTGAGAGAGAAACAGCTGCACATTGGCAATGGTCCTAAGGTGGTAAAAAGCTTTTTTGGTGACATTCCTAATGTGTGATTCGAAATTGAGTTCAGAATCTAAAACGACACCTAGGTTTTTAGCCTGGTGTTTTATCTTTATTGCCCATGAATTAAAATGTGCGGCCAGATTCTCTCTCTCTGTGCTTTGGCTCCAACAATAAGTACCTCGGTCTTGTCTTGATTTAGCTGGAGGAAGTTGTGAACCATCCAAGTATTTAAATCACTAACAGTCTAATAATTTATCTGTCGAAGCTAAAATCCTCTGGTGACTGTCACGTCTACACCCGCTGCTCCCCTCCTGGCGTTCGACGTCACTGGTGTACCAACCACCGGTCCTGGCACCAATCATTACGCGCACCTGGCACCAATCATTACGCGCACCTCCACGTCATCATCAGACACACCTGTACTCCATTACCTCCCTTATTACCTCACCTATATCTAGCACTCCCTTAGGTTCCTTCTCCCAGTAGGCATTGATCCTGTGTTTATGCAAATACGCTACTGTTATGTTGTCTCATTCCGTGCTTGTTTTTTTATTAAATGTTACACCTGCTTCTCGACTCACAACGTCTTCGTTACACAGAAATGGTAAGTTGTCTATCGTCTCAGTAGCGGTGAAAATCCATGCTGTGCTTTCTGATAATGCTACCAAGGGGGTAACATATATGAACAAAACAGTACCGGACCCAAAATCAAAATTTGTGAAACACCACATGTGATATGTATTTTCTCTGAGTTATGTTCTCCAAGGGGGACAAAACTCTAGACCGATTAAATAGGTCCTAAACCAATTTAGAACTGGGCCGGAGAGACCAACCCACCTCTCCAGTCTGTCCAGAAGGACATTATGCTTAAAAGTGTCAAATCCAGCACTTAAATCTAAGTTCAATGGGTTTGTGTTGTTAGGATTTATCAGGCCGTCAATGGTCAAGAAGAGCACTCACTAATTATTCTGATCGTTAGTGGCCAAGTTAGAAATATCTGGCATTTCTAAAGGCCTCAGTCTCTAACACAGACCCTGTCTGTCAGACTCTAAAACAGACCCAGACCCTGTCTGTCAGTCTCTAAAACAGACCCTGTCCCTGTCTGTCAGTCTCTAAAACAGACCCAGACCCTGGTCTGTCAGTCTCTAAAACAGACCCTGACCCTGTCTGTCAGTCTCTAAAACAGACCCTGTCTGTCAGTTTCTCAAACAGACCCTGCCCCTGTCTGTCAGTCTCTAAAACAGACCCAGACCCTGTCTGTCAGTCTCTAAAACAGACCCTGTATGTCAGTCTCTAAAACAGACCCTGTCTGTCAGTCTCTAAAACAGACCCTGTCTGTCAGTCTCTAAAACAGACCCAGACCCTGTCTGTCAGTCTGCTTTGTAGGTCTACAGACTATGGTTCTGCTTTGTAGGTCTGTAGACTATGGTGCTGCTTTGTAGGTCTGTAGACTATGGTTCTGCTTCGTAGGTCTGTAGACTATGGTGCTGCTTTGTGGGTCTGTAGACTATGGTTCTGTTTCGTAGGTCTACAGACTATGGTTCTGCTTTGTAGGTCTGTAGACTATGGTGCTGCTTTGTAGGTCTGTAGACTATGGTGCTGCTTCGTAGGCATATTTTGTACATTGTGTTGCACCCTCTCCAACCACTGTAATTATTATTTGACCATGCTGGTCATTTATGAACATTTGAACATCTTGGCCATGTTCTGTTATAATCTCCACCCGGCACAGCCAGAAAAGGACTGGCCACCCCACATAGCCTGGTTCCTCTCTAGGTTCCTTCCTAGGTCTTTCTCTGCATTGCTTGCTGTTTGGGGTTTTAGGCTGGGTTTCTGTACAGCACTTTGAGATATCAGCTGATGTAAAAAGGTATTTGTAAAATTGTATTGAAGTATTGATTGATGAAGAGAGAAGGGAAGGGAAGGGAAAGGTGGAGGGAGGGAGGGAGGCGATGGAGGGAGGGGGTGTTGGAGGGAGGGAGGGAGGCGATGGAGGGAGGGAGGGAAGCGATGGAGGGAGGGAGGTGATGGAGTGGGGGAGGCGATGGAGGGAGGGAGGCGATGGAGGGAGGGAAGCGATGGAGGGAGGGTGGGAAGCGATGGAGGGAGGGAGGCGATGGAGGGAGGGAAGCGATGGAGGGAGGGAGGCGATGGAGGGAGGGAGGGAAGCGATGGAGGGAGGGAGGCGATGGAGGGAGGAAGGCGATGGAGGGAGGAAGGCGATGGAGGGAGGGATTGAATTGTCAGTCCAGGTTATGATTAGGATGAATTAATTTCATGCCTGTTGATTCTGCTGTTTCTCCTGGAATGTGGCTCACTGTAGAGCAATTTCCTCTCAACTCTCCGTCTGCAGCAAGTACCTCCTCTGTCTCTGCAGTGTGGGCTCAGCTCAATCAATGATTCCTCCATTAATCAAAGGGACATCAGTTAAATATGCTGCTGTGTTATTAGAGGGCTGTGTGTACAGAGAGGCGGACTGAGGCAGAAGAAAGGCTGAGAAGCTACTCTTTGTATGACTGGTTGTGGGAACAACCCAGCCCTGGGTACACAGCCCTCTCCATTCGTTCTCCATTTCTGTTTGGAGTGTCAGCTGTGACATGGAATAACAGGGTGTCGGGAGCGGGGCTTGGGACTGTGGGGCTGCCAGGCGGGGTGTTGTTTAGTATGGCTAGCATCAGTTGTGGACACATGCCTGCAATGTCGCCAACTGCCACCTCAAAACTACACCAAGAAAGTAGCCAGTTCCCTCTCTATCCCTGCCACTTGCAAATCTGAGAATTGATCTAGCCAGTCCTATAAGATGAGTGAAAGAGGGCTGTGCCTGTTCTGTCCTGTCTATATTGGTTCCTGAGCAGTGAATTACTGAAACAGTGTGTTACTGAATTACTGAAACAGTGTGTGTTGAGTCTGACCAGTGTGGACAGAAATGGGAAAACACACGCACACGCACATGCATACGCACACGCGCACACGCACACGCACACGTACATGCACAGACCTAGGGGATGCTGCTGACAGTCGGTAGAGGAGGACAGGAGAGGAGGAGAGGAGGAGAGGAGACACCTGGAGAGGAGGAGAGGAGGAGAGGAGGAGAGGAGAGGAGGAGAGGTGACACCTGGAGAGGAGGAGAGGAGGAGAGGAGAGGAGGAGTGGAGGACAGGAGACACCTGGAGAGGAGGAGAGGAGGAGAGCAGGAGAGGAGCCAACTGGAGAGGAGTAGAGGAGGAGAGGAGACACCTGGAGAGGAGGAGAGGAGGAGAGGAGACAGCTAGAGAGGAGAAGAGGAGGAGAGGAGGAGAGGAGACACCAGGAGAGGAGGAGAGGAGGAGAGGAGACACCTGGAGAGGAGGAGAGGAGGAGAAGAGGAGAGGAGACACCTGGAGAGGAGGAGAGGAGGAGAGGAGGAGAGGAGGAGAGGAGACACCAGGAGAGGAGGAGAGGAGGAGAGGAGGAGAAGAGACACCTGGAGAGGAGGAGAGGAGACACCTGGTGAGGAGGAGGAGAGGAGGAGTGGAGGAGAGGAGGAGAGGAGGAGAGGAGGAGAGGAGGAGAGGAGACACCTAGTGAGGAGGAGAGGAGACACCTAGTGAGGAGGAGAGGAGACACCTATTGAGGAGGAGAGGAGACAGCTAGTGAGGAGGAGAGGAGACAACTAGTGAGGAGGAGAGGAGACACCTAGTGAGGAGGAGAGGAGACAACTAGTGAGGAGGAGAGGAGACACCTAGTGAGGAGGAGAGGAGACACCTAGTGAGGAGGAGGAGAGGAGACAGCTAGTGAGGAGGAGAGGAGACAACTAGTGAGGAGGAGAGGAGACAGCTAGTGAGGAGGAGAGGAGACACCTAGTGAGGAGGAGAGGAGACACCTAGTGAGGAGAAGGGGAGACACCTAGTGAGGAGGAGGGGAGACACCTAGTGAGGAGGAGGGGAGACACCTGGAGAGGAGGAGAGGAGACACCTAGTGAGGAGGAGAGGAGACACCTGGAGAGGAGGAGAGGAGACACCTAGTGAGGAGGAGAGGAGACACCTAGAGAGGAGGAGAGGAGACACCTAGTGAGGAGGAGAGGAGACATCTAGTGAGGAGGAGAGGAGACACCTGGAGAGGAGGAGAGGAGACACCTAGTGAGGAGGAGAGGAGACACCTAGAGAGGAGGAGAGGAGACACCTAGTGAGGAGGAGAGGAGACACCTGGTGAGGAGGAGAGGAGACACCTAGTGAGGAGGTCAACCCCACTCTCCACCCTGGTCACTCTCTGCCCTGGTTAACCCCACTCTCTGCCCTGGTCTACCCCACTCTCTGTCCTGGTTAACCCCACTTTCTGTCCTGGTCTACCCCACTCTCTGTCCTGGTCTACCCACTCTCTGTCCTGGTCTACCCCACTCTCTGTCCTGGTCAACCCCACTCTCTGCCCTGGTCTACCCACTCTCTGCCCTTGTCTACCCCACTCTCTGCCCTGGTCTACCCCACTCTCTGCCCTGGTCTACCCCACTCTCTGTCCTGGTCTACCCCACTTTCTGTCCTGGTCTACCCCACTCTCTGTCCTGGTCTACCCCACTCTCTGTCCTGGTCTACCCCACTCTCTGTCCTGGTCTACCCCACTCTCTGTCCTGGTCTACCCCACTCTCTGCCCTGGTCTACCCCACTCTCTGCCCTGGTCTACCCCACTCTCTGTCCTGGTCTACCCCACTCTCTGCCCTGGTCTACCCCACTCTCTGTCCTGGTCTACCCCACTCTCTGTCCTGGTCTACCCCACTCTCTGTCTAGGTGTGCATAAAAACCGGTGGTCAGCAGACCGGCGACTCCATAGCAGGAGTAGACGTGACAGTAGCGTGTAGGTATGTACGGCAGGATCAAATCGAAGAGATAAGTAGGAGCAAGTTCATTAGCAGGAAAACCTTGAAAATAGCCTTAATTAACAGGAAGCCAGTGTAGAGAGGCTAGAGGAGTAATATGATCCTCATTTTGGGGTTCTTGTCAAGATTCTAGCAGCCGTGTGAAGCATTAGTTTATCTGGGTAGCCAGAGAGTAACGCATATCATTAGTATATTAGCCTGCTCCCCTTCCTAATTTCTCCTCCTCTTCCTCCCTTTCGTTTTCTCTCCACCTACCTCCCCCCCCCCCCCACATCACTAATGACTGTGGTCCAGGCCTCCATTTCGTTCGTCCCAACAGAAAACAATTAACAACACCAACCATGATTACTGTAATGGTCGTGAGGGAGCAAGTGACCTGGATATACTTCCGCACCACCACATACCTCACACACACACACACACACACACACACGCTCCCCCTCTGGTCTAGAATGTAGCAGACATGGCTTGAGGGTGTCTAATGACTGGTCAGTTCTGGGAGGGAGGGAGGGAGGGAGGGAGGGAGGGAGGGAGGGAGGGAGGGAGGGAGGGAGGGAGGGAGGGAGGGAGGGAGGGAGGGAGGGAGGGAGGGAGGGAGGGAGTCCACGTCCACCTCAATGTTTTCTGTGCATACACACACACACACAAACACAGTAGAACCACACAGACACACAGTAGTTCCACACACACAGTAGAACCACACACACACAGTAGAACCACAGACACACAGTAGAACCACACACACACAGTCGAACCACACACACAGTAGAACCACACACACATAAGAACCACACACACACACACAGTAGAACCACACACACACACACACAGTAGAACCACACACACACACAGTAGAACCACACACACACACACACAGAAGAACCACACACACAGTAGAACCACACACACACACACACACACACATAAGAACCACACACACACACAGTAGAACCACACACACACACACACACACAGTAGAACCACACACACACACACACACATAAGAACCACACACACACACAGTAGAACCACACACACACACACACAGTAGAACCACACACACACACACACACAGTAGAACCACACACACACACAGTAGAAGCACACACACAAACACACAAACACAGTAGAACCACACACACACACACACAAACACACACACAGTAATACCACACACACACACACAAACACACACAAAGTACAAACACACACACACAGTGGAAACACACACACACAGTAGAAACATACACACACACACAGTGGAAACACACAAACACACACACAGTTGAAACACACACACACACACACAGTAGACACATACACACACACACACACACACACACACACAGTGGAAACACACAAACACACACACAGTTGAAACACACAAACACACACAGTAAAAACACACACACACACACAGTAGAAACACACACACACAGTAGAAACACACACACACAGTTGAAACACACACACAGACACAGTAGAAACACACACACACACAGTGGAAACACACAAACACACACACACAGTAGAAACACACACACACACACAGTAGAAACACGCACACACACACAGTAGAAACACACACACACACAGTAGAAACACATACACACACACAGTAGAAACACACACACACAGTAGAAACACACACACACAGTAGAAACACACACACACACACAGTAGAAACACACACACACAGTAGAGAGTGTAGGGGAACCACCCCAGGTCTCATTCATAGATAAATAGATAGGAAATTCCTCCCTTCTCTTCTGAGGTTCATCAGGTTCATCAGGTTCATCAGCTACATCAGGTTCATCAGCTACATCAGGTTCATCAGCTACATCAGGTTCATCAGCTACATCAGGTTCACCAGGTTCATCAGCTACATCAGGTTCACCAGGTTCATCAGCTACATCAGGTTCACCAGGTTCATCAGCTACATCAGGTTCATCAGGTTCATCAGCTACATCAGGTTCACCAGGTTCATCAGCTACATCAGGTTCACCAGGTTCACCAGCTACATCAGGTTCACCAGGTTCATCAGCTACATCAGGTTCACCAGGTTCATCAGCTACATCAGGTTCATCAGCTACATCAGGTTCATCAGGTTCATCAGGTTCACCAGGTTCATCAGGTTCATCAGGTTCATCAGGTTCATCAGGTTCATAAATGTTATGCCCTGGTGCCTCTTGGGTAATTCAGACAGCTGATTGTGGATCGTATTACTGATGAATGTGATGTCCTGGTGCCTCTTGGGTAATTCAGACAGCTGATTGTGGATCGTATTACTGATGAATGTGACGTCCTGGTGCCTCTTGGGTAATTCAGACAGCTGATTGTGGATCGTATTACTGATGAATGTGATGTCCTGGTGCCTCTTGGGTAATTCAGACAGCTGATTGTGGATCGTATTACTGATGAATGTGATGTCCTGGTGCCTCTTGGGTAATTCAGACAGCTGATTGTGGATCGTATTACTGATCCACTACCCCCTTTTTCTCCCAAATTTCGTGGTATCCAATTGGTAGTTAAGATCTTGTCTCATCGCTGTAACTACGAGGCGAAGGTCAACAACATGCATCCTCCGAAGCCACGACCCAAGCCGCACTGCTTCTTGAAACAAACCGGAAGCATCAATGTGTACGAGGAAACACAGTCCAACTGACGACCGAGGCCCGCCACAAGGAGTCGATGGAGCACGATGAGACAAGGAAATCTTGGCTGGCCAAACCCTCTCCTAACCCGGACGATGATGGGCAAATTGTGCGCCACCCCGTGATACAGCCTGGGATCGAACCCAAAGCTGTAGTGGCGCCTCAGCACCTTAGGCCTCTGCGCCACTCGGGAGTCCCTGACGATTCTATTAATTCATCAAAGCCTATATATATATATATTCCCTACATTGTCACTAATTTTGACCAAAGCTCTACAGTTAAATGTCATTCTAATGGTGATTGCTCTGCAGGTGGGCGGGACGGTCAAACTCACAGAGGAGGATAGGAATGGGAGAGCAGAGGTGCTGACAGAGATACAGAGAGAGTGAGAGGGGGAGAGAGAGACAGAGAGAGAGAGAGAGAGATGGAGAGAGAGAGATGGAGAGAGAGAGAGATGGAGAGAGAGAGGCAGAGAGAGAGGCAGAGAGAGAGAGAGAGAGAGAGAGAGAGAGAGAGGGAGAGAGAGAGAGAGAGGGAGAGAGAGAGAGAGAGGGAGAGAGAGAGAGAGAGAGAGAGAGAGAGAGAGGGAGAGAGAGAGAGAGGGAGGGGAGAGAGAGAGAGAGAGAGAGAGGGGGGGGGACAGAGAGAGAGGGAGGGAGGGAGAGAGACAGAGCAGAAGTCACAATCAGATGAGCTCCTGCATTTTTCAGCATTTTCTTTAAAAAAGATAGATTAGGAGTTAGATAAACATAGATTTTTTTGTCAGGAACACATACTGGATTCTACCCTCTACAACATAACCCCTACTTCAAATCAAAACTTAAAACCTACAACCTGATTTTGGACGGAATTACGGAATCACCTGGAAGGTTCACAACTACCAAGATGTATTTCTCTATACAGCAAATTCTCTGGAAAACAACAGAAACCTGAAAACACCATCCAACCTGGAACTGAGTGAGTAATGCTTAGTCTGAAACTATTTTTTTTTTCTTCCAAAAGCCAAGAAGAAAAATACACAACATTACTTTATAAGGACTGAATTCTAACATACTGCATTCTAACATAATTCTGCCAAGCTTGATACAGCTTCAAATAGCACTGACGTGTCAAGTGAGAGGTGTCAAAGCCCATTAGCCCAACAATGGCAGGAGAGTCACACAGTCTACTCCAACCAAATGGAGAGGCCTTAGAAGCTCCCTCTCGCTGTTCAGAGGCAATTAAAATACAGCACCCTGTGCATGTAAAGAATGAGAAGGCAAGAAAAGATTACAAAATGAAGCTCCTTATGGAAAATCAAGAGACACTTTTTGCTGACTATTACAAAAATGGGAACATCAGCCACCTTATCTTCCACAAAAACCATCCCCTGGCATGGCACAGTGCTATATTAGCACACTACCCCTCTGTTAAGAGAGGGGGGATTAACGAGGGGTGGAAACTCAGAATACTTGACAACGAGGACTCTGAGTTAAGTAATATAAATATCTATAAGTCCGGAACAGTGATGGTACAGGGTAACCACAAACAGTTTCAGCTGGACTTTCACCTAATCAAAGAATTAGCTCAGCAGGAGAAACTCTCCCTTGATAACGATACCCCCACCCCGAGAGGATCAGACCAGGCCTCTTCATTATGTAACCCCACAGATGAGCAACCCCCAGCGGAGGGTCAACCTCCCAGCACAGATTACCACTCCCTCATTGAAATGAAGGACAAATTCACCCAGCTGGAGATAAGGCAGGTGGAGCTGGAACAGCAGGTGATTACACTTCAGTCAGCACAGACCCAGACAACAGTCCAGCACAACAACAGCCCCTTAACCAGACCCGGAGAGCTGGAGGTGGACAGAGACATATCTGCACTTTGGACAGTGGTGAGACAAATACAACAGGAGAAAGAGGAGCAGAACAGAGCACTAGAGGAGAGTATCAGACTGCTGGTGGAGGAGAGGTTGAGGGGGATGGAGGAGAGGGTGAGGGGGATGGAGGAGAAGTTGAGGGGGACGGCATGTGACAGAGAACAACCCACTAGAGAGGTGGCCACCCCCACAGAGAAGCCAGCAGAACAGCCCACCTCAGCACCCAATAAAAGTCTCGACTCCACAGCAGAACAGTCCACACCAGACCCTGACCATAGAGTCGACACCACAGCAGAACAGTCCACACCAGACCCTGACCATAGAGTCGACATCACAGCACAACAGACAAATGAAGAACCCCAAGCCCAGAGGCTCTCACCCCCTCTGAGCACCCCCCCCTGTCAGCCACCCTGATAGCCCTTCTGTCAACCCCCCCACACCCACTGAGGACAAACACAAGACACAGATTGTACTACTTATGGACTCAAATGGGAGATATATAGAAGAAAAAAAACTTTTTCCCAAACACAGTGTGTCTAAACTCTGGTGTCCAAACACCCAGCGTGCCCTAGACCTTCTGTCTGAGGCCAAACTAGGCTCACCCAGCCACATAATAATACACACAGGCACAAACGACCTGAGAGCACAGCAGGAAAGAGTGGCCACAGCACTGAAGGGAGTGATTGAAAAGGCTTCTTCTACTTTCCCCAACGCACAAGTGGTTATCTCCACCCTGCTACCATGAAAAGACTTCCACCCCGCCACAATACAGCGGGTAAATGCAAGTATTTCCCGTGACTGGCCCACCACTCCACCCTGGACTTGAACAGCCTCTATGACCAGGTCCACCTCTACAAGGCAGCAGTGCCCACCTTTGCCCGGACTCTAAAGGACATCGCTCTCAAACGTATCACCAACACTCCACACAGGAGCAACAGATCAATAGACACCCCACCCAGACCAGCGAGACACCCTCCCAGATCTGCAGGACCCCCCCCTGGACCTACACATAGAGGACCCACGCCAAGAGGAATTACATCCAGACCACAGTACACCCAGACACATCCACACCCCCACCCCAACCAATCAACACCCCCCCACGTCAACCATGCCCACACTCCATTTAGGCCCCCTCAGATCAGACCTATGCCACTCCTGCCCACCCCATGCACCCCACCCCCGCAAAGAGGGCCTCAACATGGAAGCCACACATACGCCCAGGTAGTGAGCGGGCAAACAGTCCCAACCCCCACTCTCACACTCGCCCAAGCCAATGGCATGTACCAGATGCTCAGCAGGCTCTGCTCACACTTACTGGCCTGAGGCCAAACCACGACCAACAACATTGGACACTCTATGGAACAAAAAGCCTTCACTATATTATCCTGGAATATCCAAGGCCTGAGGTCATCTGCCTTTGGCCTAAAGAGCAGAAACCCGGACTTCACCAAAGAAATCGGTAATACAGACATTGTCATCCTGCAAGAAACCTGGTATAGAGGAGATGGACCCACTGGTTGCCCTCTAGGTTACAGAGAGCTGGTAGTCCCATCCACCAAACTACCAGGTGTGAAACAGGGAAGGGACTCAGGGGGTATGCTAATTTGGTATAGAGCAGACCTAACTCACTCCATTAAATTAATCAAAACAGGAACATTCTACATTTGGCTAGAAATTCAAAAATAAATTATCCTAACAGAGAAAAATGTCCTCCTGTGTGCTACCTATATCCCCCCACTAGAATCCCCATATTTTAATGAAGACAGCTTCTCCATCCTGGAGGGGAAATCAATCATTTCCAGGCCCAGGGACATGTACTAGTCTGTGGCGACCTAAATGCCAGAACCGGACAAGAACCTGACACCCTCAGCACACAGGGGGACAAACACCTGCCTGGAGGGGACAGCATTCCCTCCCACATATGCCCCCCTAGGCACAACTATGACAACATAACCAACAAAAACGGGTCACAACTCCTGCAGCTCTGTCGCACGCTGGGTATGTACATAGTCAACGGTAGGCTTCGAGGGGACTCCTATGGTAGGTACACCTATAGCTCATCTCTTGGCAGTAGTACTGTAGACTACTTTATCACTGACCTCAACCCAGAGTCTCTCAGAGCGTTCACAGTCAGCCCACTGACACCCCTATCAGACCACAGCAAAATCACAGTCTACTTAAACAGAGCAATACTCAATCATGAGGCATCAAAGCCAAAGGAACTGAGTAACATTAAGAAATGCTATAGATGGAAGGAATGCAGTTTGGAAACCAACCAAAAAACTATTAGGCAACAACAAATTCAATCCCTTTTAGACAATTTCCTGGGTAAAACGTTCCACTGTAATAGTGAAGGCGTAAACTTGGCAGTAGAAAATCTTAACAGTATATTTGACCTCTCAGCTTCCCTATCAAATCTAAAAATCTCAAATAGAAAACCGAAGAAAATTAACAATAATGACAAATGGTTTGATGAAGAATGCAAAAATCTAAGAAAGAAATTGAGAAACCTGTCCAACCAAAAACATAGAGACCCGGAAAACCTGAGTCTACGCCTTCACTATGGTGAATCACAAAAACAATACAGAAATACACTATGGAAAAAGAAGGAACAGCATGTCAGAAATCAGCTCAATGCAATTGAAGAATCCATAGACTCTAACCACTTCTGGGAAAATTGGAAAACACTAAACAAACAACAACACGAAGAATTATCTATCCAAAATGGAGATGTATGGGTAAACCACTTCTCCAATCTTTTTGGCTCTATAACAAAGAATAAAGAGCAAAAACATATACATGATCAAATACAGATCTTAGAATCAACTATTAAAGACTACCAGAACCCACTGGATTCTCCAATTACATTGAATGAGTTACAGGACAAAATAAAAACCCTCCAACCCAAAAAGGCCTGTGGTGTTGATGGTATCCTCAATGAAATGATCAAATATACAGACAACAAATTCCAATTGGCTATACTAAAACTCTTTAACATCATACTTAGCTCTGGCATCTTCCCCAATATTTGGAACCAAGGACTGATCACCCCAATCCACAAAAGTGGAGACAAATTTGACCCCAATAACTACCGTGGAATATGTGTCAACAGTAACCTTGGGAAAATCCTCTGCATTATTATTAACAGCAGACTCGTACATTTCCCCAATGAAAACAATGTACTGAGCAAATGTCAAATTGGCTTTTTACCAAATTACCGTACAACAGACCATGTATTCACCCTGCACACCCTAATTGACAACCAAACAAACCAAAACAAAGGCAAAGTCTTCTCATGCTTTGTTGATTTCAAAAAAGCCTTCGACTCAATCTGGCATGAGGGTCTGCTATACAAACTGATGGAAAGTGGTGTTGGGGGTAAAACATACGACATTATAAAATCCATGTACACAAACAACAAGTGTGCGGTTAAAATTGGCAAAAAACACACACATTTCTTCACACAGGGTCGTGGGGTTAGACAGGGATGCAGCTTAAGCCCCACCCTCTTCAACATATATATCAACGAATTGGCGCGGGCACTAGAAAAGTCTGCAGCACCCGGCCTCCCCCTGCTAGAATCCGAAGTCAAATGTCTGCTGTTTGCTGATGATCTGGTGCTTCTGTCACCAACCAAGGAGGGCCTACAGCAGCACCTAGATCTTATGCACAGATGTGTCAGACCTGGGCCCTGACAGTAAATCTCAGTAAGACCAAAATAATGGTGTTCCAAAAAAGGTCCAGTCACCAGGACCACAAATACAAATTCCATCTAGACACTGTTGCCCTAGAGCACACAAAAAACTATACATACCTTGGCCTAAACATCAGCGCCACAGGTAACTTCCACAAAACTGTGAACGATCTAAGAGACAAGGCAAGAAGGGCATTCTATGCCATCAAAAGAAACATAAATTTCAACATACCAATTAGGATTTGGCTAAAAATACTTGAATCAGTCATAGAGCCCATTGCCCTTTATGGTTGTGAGGTCTGGGGTCCGCTCACCAACCAAGACTTCACAAAATGGGACAAACACCAAATTGAGACTCTGCACGCAGAATTCTGCAAAAATATCCTCTGTGTACAACGTAGAACACCAAATAATGCATGCAGAGCAGAATTAGGCCGATACCCACTAATTATCAAAATCCAGAAAAGAGCTGTTAAATTCTACAACCACCTAAAAGGAAGCGATTCACAAACCTTCCATAACAAAGCCATCACCTACAGAGAGATGAACCTGGAGAAGAGTCCCCTAAGCAAGCTGGTCCTGGGGCTCTGTTCACAAACACACACTACAGAGCCCCAGGACAGCAGCACAATTAGACCCAACCAAATCATGAGAAAACAAAAAGATAACTACTTAACACATTGGAAAGAATTAACAAAAAAACAGAGCAAACTAGAATGCTATTTGGTCCTACACAGAGAGTACACAGCGGCAGAATACCTGACCACTGTGACTGACCCAAAATTAAGGAAAGCCTTGACTATGTACAGGCTCAGTGAGCATAGCCTTGCTATTGAGAAAGGCCGCCATAGGCAGACCTGGCTCTCAAGAGAAGACAGGCTATGTGCTCACTGCCCACAAAATGAGGTAGAAACTGAGCTGCACTTCCTAACCTTCTGTCCAATGTATGACCATATTAGAGATACATATTTCCCTCAGATTACACAGATCCACAGAGAATTTGAAAACAAATCCAATTTTGATAAACTCCCATATCTATTGGGTGAAATACCACAGTGTACCATCACAGCAGCAAGATTTGTGACCTGTTGCCACAAGAAAAGGGCAACCAGTGAAGAACAAAATAACAGCCCAAATGTGCGTTTATTGATTTATATACCTAAACTATTTGCACATTGTTTCAACACTGAATATATAAATAATTTGACATTTGAAATGGCTTTTTTAGTTTCGAACTTCTGTGAGTGTAATGTTTACAGTTCATTTTGATTGTTTATTTAACTTTTGTTTATTTTCTACTTCACTTGCTTGGGAAATGTTAACATGTGTTTCCATGCCAATAAAGCCTCTTGAAATGAATTGAGAGAGAGACAGAGTGGTTGACTGCCTGACTCACAGTCAGAGAGAGAGAGAGGTTGACTGCCTGCCTCACAGTCAGAGAGAGAGAGGTTGACTGCCTGCCTCACAGTCAGAGACAGAGTGGTTGACTGCCTGCCTCACAGTCAGAGAGAGAGAGGTTGACTGCCTGCCTCACAGTCAGAGAGAGAGAGGTTGACTACCTGCCTCACAGTCAGAGACAGAGTGGTTGACTGCCTGCCTCACAGTCAGAGAGAGAGAGGTTGACTGCCTGCCTCACAGTCAGAGACAGAGTGGTTGACTGCCTGCCTCACAGTCAGAGAGAGAGAGAGAGGTTTACTGCCTGCCTCAAAGTCAGAGACGGAGTGGTTGACTGCCTGCCTCACAGTCAGAGAGAGAGAGAGAGAGAGGTTGACTACCTGCCTCACAGTCAGAGAGAGAGAGAGAGGTTGATTGCCTGCCTCACAGTCAGAGATAGAGAGAGAGGTTGACTACCTGCCTCACAGTCAGAGAGAGAGAGAGGTTGACTGCCTGTCTCACAGTCAGAGAGAGAGAAAGATAGGTTGACTGCCTGCCTCACAGTCAGAGAGAGAGAGATTGACTGCCTGCCTCACATTCAGAGAGAGAGAGAGAGAGGTTGACTGCCTGCCTCACAGTCAGAGAGAGAGAGAGAGAGAGATAGGTTGACTGCCTGCCTCACAGTCAGAGAGAGAGAGAGTGAGAGAGAGTGGTTGACTGCCTGCCTCACAGTCAGAGAGAGAGAGAGAGAGAGAGGTTGACTGCCTGCCTCACATTCAGAGAGAGAGAGAGGTTGACTGCCTGCCTCACATTCAGAGAGAGAGAGAGAGAGAGAGGTTGACTGCCTGCCTCACAGTCAGAGAGAGAGGTTGACTGCCTGCCACACAGTCAGAGAGAGAGAGGTTGACTGCCTGCCTCACAGTCAGAGCACACTAATACCTCAGATATAAACACTCAACCCCTCTACCTCAGTTATAAACACATTATAAACACTCAACCCCTCTACCTCAGATATAAACACACAACCCCTCTACCTCAGATATAAACACACAACCCCTCTACCTCAGTTATAAACACATTATAAACACTCAACCCCTCTACCTCAGATATAAACACACAGCCCCTCTACCTCAGTTATAAACACATTATAAACACTCAACCCCTCTACCTCAGATATAAACACACAACCCCTCTACCTCAGATATAAACACACAACCCCTCTACCTCAGTTATAAACACACAACCCCTCTACCTCAGTTATAAACACACAACCCCTCTACCTCAGTTATAAACACACAACCCCTCTACCTCAGTTATAAACACACAGCCCCTCTACCTCAGATATAAACAAATTATAAACACTTAACCCCTCTACCTCAGATATAAACACACAACCCCTCTACCTCAGATATAAACACACAACCACTCTACCTCTTCCCCCCATATTGTTGAATCTCTCTCCTCTTTTTCTCATTCTTTCCAACTTTCCCTCCACCTCTCTTTCCCTGCCTCTAGTTTCTCCTCAGTGGAAGAGTAGGAGGTTCCTCTGGCCTCTAGCGCCCTCTCTTTCCCTGCCTCTAGTTTCTCCTCAGTGGAAGAGTAGGAGGTTCCTCTGGCCTCTAGCCACCTCTCTTTACCTGCCTCTAGTTTCTCCTCAGTGGAAGAGTAGGAGGTTCCTCTGGCCTCTAGCTACCTCTCTTTCCCTGCCTCTAGTTTCTCCTCAGTGGAAGGGTAGGAGGTTCCTCTGCCCTCGAGCTACCTCTCTTTCCCTGCCTCTAGTTTCTCCTCAGTGGAAGGGTAGGAGGTTCCTCTGGCCTCTAGCCACCCCATGTACACTCTCTTCTCTCTCCCGCCCTCTCCATCTGTCTCCCTTCCCCTATCTGCCTTACTCTCCTGTTCCCTCTCTCTCTCTTTACAGCAGCTGCCAGGTCTGGTGGTGGTGGTGGTGGTGGTGGTGGTGGTGGTGGTGTTGTGGGGCCTCCAGGGGGAGGGTCTGGCTGAGCAGAGCAGAACAGAGCAGAACAGAGCAGAACAGAACAGAGCAGAACAGAGCAGAGCAGAACAGAACAGAACAAAACAGAACAGAACAAAGCAGAACAGAACAGAACAGAACAAAGCAGAACAGAACAGAACAGAACAGAGCAGAACAGAGCAGAACAGAACAGAGCAGAACAGAGCAGAACAGAACAGAACAGAACAAAGCAGAACAGAACAAAACAGAACAGAACAGAACAGAACAAAGCAGAACAGAACAGA
>NC_034191.2:3786490-3793990 GCF_002021735.2 Oncorhynchus kisutch
CAGAGAGATGGCAGTCCCATCCACCACACTACCAGGTGTGAAACAGGGAAGGGACATGTTCATTTTGTATAGAGCAGACCTAACTCACTCTATTTTACATTTGGCTAGAAATTCAAAAGGAAATGATCTCAACAGAGAAAAATGTCCTCCTGTTTGCTACCTATATCCCCCCACTAGAATCCCCATACTTTAATCAAATCAAATCAAATCAAATGTATTTATATAGCCCTTCGTACATCAGCTGATATCTCAAGGTGCTGTACAGAAACCCAGCCTAAAACCCCAAACAGCAAGCAATGCAGGTGTAGAAGCACGGTGGTTAGGAAAAACTCCCTAGAAAGGCCAAAACCTAGGAAGAAACCTAGAGAGGAACCAGGCTGAAGACAGCTTCTCCATCCTGGAGGAGAAATCAATCATTTCCAGGCCCAGGGACATGTACTAGCCTGTGGTGACCTAAATGCCAGAACCGGACCAGAACCTGACACCCTCAGCACACAGGGGGACAAACATAAAACACCAAAAAATGAGAGCAGAATTAGGCCGATACCCGTTAATTATCCATCAAATATTATTGGTCACATGTTCAGCAGATGTTAATGTGAGTGTAGTGAAATGCTTGTGCCTCTAGTTCCGACAGTGCAGTAATATCTAACAAGTCATCTAACAATTCCCTATCAACTAGCCTAGTGGTTAGAGCATTGGACTAGTAACCGAAAGGTTGCAAGTTCAAATCCCCGAGCTGACAAGGTACAAAATCTGTCGTTCTGCCCCTGAACAGGCAGTTAACCCACTGTTCCTAGGCCGTCATTGAAAATAAGAATTTGTTCTTAACTGACTTGCCAAGTGAAATAAAGGTAAAATTTAAAAATTAAAATAAATACACAAAAATCTAAAGGGGTGAAAGAGAATATGAACATCTAAGTAATATTGTAAAATACTAGATGGTATTAGATACAGTATATACATGTAATATACTGTCCGGCGCCCGACAGAGATGGCCGCCTCGCTTCGCGTTCCTATGAAACTATGCAGTATTTTGTTTTTGTATATGTTATTTCTTACGTTAGTACCCCTGGTAATCTTAGGTTTTATTACATACAGTCGGGAGGAACTACTGGATATAAGAGCAACGTCAACTCACCATCATTATGACCGGGAATACGACTTTCCCGAAGCGGATCTTCTGTTTGGCCCACCACCCAGGACAATGGATCGGATCCTCTGTTTGGCCCACCACCCAGGACAATGGATCGGATCCTCTGTTTGGCCCACCACCCAGGACAATGGATCGGATCCTCTGTTTGGCCCACCACCCAGGACAATGGATCGGATCCTCTGTTTGGCCCACCACCCAGGACAATGGATCGGATCCTCTGTTTGGCCCACCTCCCAGGACAATGGATCGGATCCTCTGTTTGGCCCACCACCCAGGACAATGGATCGGATCCTCTGTTTGGCCCACCACCCAGGACAATGGATCGGTTCCTCTGTTTGGCCCACCTCCCAGGACAATGGATCGGATCCTCTGTTTGGCCCACACTATAGTATGATATTGGTATAGTATGATAACACTATAGTATGATATTGGTATAGTATGATAACACTATAGTATGATATTGGTATAGTATGATAACACTATAGTATGATATTGGTATAGTATGATAACACTATAGTATGATATTGGTATAGTATGATAACAGCATAGTATGATATCAGTATAGTATGATAACAGCATAGTATGATATTGTGTGTAGTATGATATTGGGATAGTTTGAAATCGCTATTGTATGATATTGTTATTGTCACACCCTGATCTGTTTCACCTGTCCTCGTTATCGTCTCCACCCCCTCCAGGTGTCGCTTGTTTTCCCCAGTGTATTTATCCCTGTGTTTCCTGTCTCTCTGTACCAGTGTATTTATCCCTGTGTTTCCTGTCTCTCTGTACCAGTGTATTTATCCCTGTGTTTCCTGTCTCTCTGTACCAGTGTATTTATCCCTGTGTTTCCTGTCTCTCTGTACCAGTGTATTTATCCCTGTGTTTCCTGTCTCTCTGTACCAGTGTATTTATCCCTGTGTTTCCTGTCTCTCTGTACCAGTGTATTTATCCCTGTGTTTCCTGTCTCTCTGTACCAGTGTATTTATCCCTGTGTTTCCTGTCTCTCTGTACCAGTGTATTTATCCCTGTGTTTCCTGTCTCTCTGTACCAGTGTATTTATCCCTGTGTTTCCTGTCTCTCTGTACCAGTGTATTTATCTCTGTGTTTCCTGTCTCTCTGTACCAGTGTATTTATCCCTGTGTTTCCTGTCTCTCTGTACCAGTGTATTTATCCCTGTGTTTCCTGTCTCTCTGTACCAGTGTATTTATCCCTGTGTTTCCTGTCTCTCTGTACCAGTGTATTTATCTCTGTGTTTCCTGTCTCTCTGTACCAGTGTATTTATCCCTGTGTTTCCTGTCTCTCTGGGCCGGTTCGTCTTGTATGTCCAAGTCAGCCAGCGTGTTTTTCCCGTGCTCCTGCTTTTGCTATTCTCTCTTCTGCTAGTCCTCCCGGTTTTGACCCTTGCCTGTTTCTGTATCCGCCTGCCTGACCATTCTGCCTGCCTGACCATTCTGCCTGCCTGACCAGTCTGCCCACCTGACCAGTCTGCCTGCCTGACCATTCTGCCTGCCTGACCATTCTACCTGCCTGACCATTCTGCCTGACCATTCTGCCTGCCTGACAATTCTGCCTGCCTGACCAGTCTGCCTGCCTGATCATTCTGCCTGCCTGATCATTCTGCCTGCCTGACCCTTCTGCCTGCCTGACCATTCTGCCTGCCTGACCATTCAGCCTGACCAGTCTGCCTGACCATTCTGCCTGACCAGTCTGCCTGACCATTCTGCCTGACCAGTCTGCCTGACCATTCAGCCTGCCTGACCATTCTGCCTGCCTGACCAGTCTGCCTACCTGACCCTTCTGCCTGCCTGACCATTCTGCCTGCCTGACCATTCTGCCTGACCAGTCTGCCTGACCATTCTGCCTGACCAGTCTGCCTGACCATTCTGCCTGACCAGTCTGCCTGACCATTCAGCCTGCCTGACCATTCTGCCTGCCTGACCAGTCTGCCTGCCTGACCAGTCTACCTGCCTGACCATTCTGCCTCCCTGCCACTCTGTACCTACTGGACTCTGAACTGGTTTTGACATTTTGCCTGTCCACGACCATTCTCTTGCCTTCTCCTTTTTGGATCAACAAACATCTATCACTCCAACCATCTGCCTCCTGTGTCTGCATCTAGGTATCACCTTGTGTCCTGATAGTAGGAACTGGCCATGACAGACCCAGCAGACTGGGACCAGCTCCACCACGCTGTCTCCCTGCAGGGAGCCGCTATTGGGAGGCATGAGATGTTACAGGTGCTCTGGCAGGGCTACGTTCCCAGAAGTTCCCCCACAACCAAGGGGTTATGCCTACCATGGAGCTAATTAAGGAGTTAACTAATTGACTGTCTGCCATCTCTGAGAGACCCCAATCTCCCTGTGAATTTTTTCCTTTTAGTGGTGAGTTGGTACAGCCTACCCCGGTTCCCCGAGACCCTGTCTGGGCTTTCTTTCTCAGTGCTATCTTATTTTTGAGCTACAGCCATCTTCATTCCTTTTGGACCGTGTAACGCCCGTCCGAAGAAGTGGACCATGGTGCAGCGTGGTACGTGTTCATGATTCTTTATTTAATCTGAACACCAAACAAAACAACAAAAAGATAACAAACGTCACGTTCTGACACAGAGCTAACAAAAAACAACATCCCACAACCTAAGGTGGCAAAACAGGCTGCCTAAGTATGATTCCCAATCAGAGACAACGATAGACAGCTGTCCCGGATTGAGAACCATACCCGGCCAAAACATAGAAACACAAAACATAGAATGCCCACCACACATCACACCCTGACCAAATTGTCACGTTCTGACCTTTATTTCCTGTGTTTTGTATTTAGTTAGTATGGTCAGGGCGTGAGTTGGGTGGGCAGTCTATGTTTGATTTTCTATGATTTGGGGTTTTCTATGTTTCGGCCTAGTATGGTTCTCAATCAGAGGCAGGTGTCATTAGTTGTCTCTGATTGAGAATCATACTTAGGTAGCCTGGGTGTCACTGTGTGTTTGTGGGTGATTGTTCCTGTCTTTGTGTTTTGCACCAGATAGGACTGTTTAGGGTTTCACACGTTTCTTGTTTTGTTGTATCAGTTGTTCATGAGTAAGTTTACATATTAAAAGAACCATGGACACTTACCACGCCGCATATTGGTCCTCTGATCCTTTTCGCCTCACCTCTTCGGAAGAAGAGGAGGAAATCCCTTACAGAATCACCCACCCAACTCGGACCAAGCGGCGTGGTAAACAGCGACGACAGCAGCAGCAGCAGAAACAACAGCAACAACAGCGGCCAGCATCACAGGACTCCTGGACATGGGAGGAGATACTGAACGGAGAGGGACCCTGGGCAAAGGCTGGGGAACATCACCGCCCGAAAGCTGAGCGGGGGCGATATGAGGAGGCAGCACGGCAGTGCGACAGGTACGAGAGGCAGCCCCCCAAATTTTTTTTGGGGGGGCAGACGAGGTGTGGTACTAAGCCAGGTAGCAGACCTGAGCTCACTCCTCGTGCTTATGATAAGCAGCGCATTACTGGTCAGGCACCGTGTTATGCGGTTAAGCGCACGGTGTCGCCAGTGCGTGTCCATAGCCCGGTGCGCTATAGGGCAGCCCCCCGAAAGTGCCATGGGAGTGTGGGCATTGAGCCAGGGCGTATGGTGCCTGCTCAGCGGGTCTGGTCGCCGGTACGCAGTTTTGGTCCAGGTTATCCTGCGCCGGCTCTGCGTGCTGTGTCTCCGGGGCGCTGGGAGGGTGCAGTGCGTCCTCTGCCTGCGCTCCGCTCGTGCCGGGCAAATGTGGGAGTGGAGCCTAGGGGAGAGGTGCGTGTAGTGAGCACTAGATCTCCCGTGCTTATCCACAGCCCGGTTCAACCTGTGCCTGCACTCTGGAGGGTCCGGGCTAGAGTAGTTGTCCAGCCTGGGGAAGTGGTGCCAAGGTTGCAAACCAGAGCTCCAGTGCTCCCCCACAGCCCGGTCCTTCAGGTGCCTCCTCCTAACACCAAGCCTCCTGAAGGTCTCCCCAGCCTGGTGGTTCCTGTGGCAGCCCCACGCACCAGGCTGTCTCTCCGTCTCCTCCCTGCAGGTGGTCCCGCCTGTCCGGCGCCGCTGCCGGAGCCTCCCGCCTGTCCGGAGCCTCCCGCCTGTCCGGCGCTGCTGCCGGAGCCTCCCGCCTGTCCGGCGCCGCTGCCGGAGCCTCCCGCCTGTCCGGCGCCGCTGCCGGAGCCTCCCACCTGTCCGGCGCCGCTGCCGGAGCCTCCCGCCTGTCCGGAGCCTCCCGCCTGTCCGGCGCTGCTGCCGGAGTCTCCCGCCTGTCCGGCGCTACTGCCGGAGTCTCCCGCCTGTCCGGCGCCGCTGCCGGAGTCTGAGGCGCCAGAGCCCCTCAGCCCAGAGGCGCCAGAGCTTCTGCCCCTCTGTCCAGAGCTGCCCCTCTGTCCAGTGGGGTCATTGAGAGGGGTGGCCATGGTGAGAAAGCCACGGAGGCGGACAATAAGGCGGACTAAGACAATGGTGAAGTGGGGTCCGCGTCCTGCGCCAGAGCCGCCACCGCAGACAGACGCCCACCCAGACCCTCCCCTATAGGTCAAGGTTTTGCGGCCGGAGTCCGCACCTTTGGGGGGGGGGGTACTGTCACGTTCTGACCTTTATTTCCTGTGTTTTGTATTTAGTTAGTATGGTCAGGGCGTGAGTTGGGTGGGCAATCTATGTTTGATTTTCTATGATTTGGGGTTTTCTATGTTTCGGCCTAGTATGGTTCTCAATCAGAGGCAGGTGTCATTAGTTGTCTCTGATTGAGAATCATACTTAGGTAGCCTGGGTGTCACTGTGTGTTTGTGGGTGATTGTTCCTGTCTTTGTGTTTTGCACCAGATAGGACTGTTTAGGGTTTCACACGTTTCTTGTTTTGTTGTATCAGTTGTTCATGAGTAAGTTTACATATTAAAAGAACCATGGACACTTACCACGCCGCATATTGGTCCTCTGATCCTTTTCGCCTCACCTCTTCGGAAGAAGAGGAGGAAATCCCTTACACAAATAGAGAAATAAAACGTCTCTCTAAGGTCAGGGCGTGACAGACCGATCGAAGATACCATACATCCGTTAGGATCCGAAGCCACCCAAGCCCCTCTAGAATCATCTGCAACGGTTGGATACTCCTGAGCCAATGGAGATCGTCAAAAAACTGATCCTCATAATATGATGAATCTGAAGGATAAGCTGCACATATCTATACATCATTGTCACAATAGATTGAAACTTTGTTAAGTTTTAGCCAAATGTGACTGGTACCAACATGTTTCCAGTAGGATTATGATGTCACTTGATGTTTTTACTCAATTCTGGATGTGTTGTTTTATAACAAAAATGTGAAACGTATTGGCCCTGGATATACAGTGGGGCAAAATAGTATTTAGTCAGCCACCAATTGTGCAAGTTCTCCCACTTAAAAAGATGAGAGAGGCCTGTAATTTTCATCATAGGTACACTTCAACTATGACAGACAAAATGAGAGAGAAAAAATCCAGAAAATCACATTGTAGGATTTTTTATGAATTCATTTGCAAATTATGGTGGAAAATAAGTAAGTATTTGGTTAATAACCTCTAGTGACTCCCCATCCCACATGATACTCCCCATCCCGGGTCCGGGAGCGTAATCATCGCCTGACACAAATTAGCATAACGCAACGGACATAAATATTCCTATTCATGAAAACCACAAGAGAGGAAGAGAAGTGGGGTGAGCCAGTGGTGGAGCGGGGTCTGCATCCAGCACCTGAGCCGCCACCCTATAGGTTCAGGTTTTGCGGCCGGAGTCCGCACCATTTGGGGGGTACTGTCACGTCCTGACCTTAGAGGTCCTTTTTATGTCTCTATTTGGTTTGGTCAGGGTGTGATTTGGGGTTTGGTCAGGGCGTGAGTTGGGGGTTTGGTCAGGGTGTGATTTGGGGGTTTGGTCAGGGTGTGAGTTGGGGGTTTGGTCAGGGTGTGATTTGGGGGTTTGGTCAGGGCGGGATTTGGGGGTTTGGTCAGGGTGTGAGTTGGGGGTTTGGTCAGGGTGTGATTTGGGGGTTTGGTCAGGGTGTGAGTTGGGGGTTTGGTCAGGGTGTGATTTGGGGTTTGGTCAGGGCGTGAGTTGGGGGTTTGGTCAGGGTGTGAGTTGGGGGTTTGGTCAGGGCGTGAGTTGGGGGTTTGGTCAGGGCGTGAGTTGGGGTTTGGTCAGGGCGTGAGTTGGGGGTTTGGTCAGGGTGTGAGTTGGGGGTTTGGTCAGGGCGTGAGTTGGGGGTTTGGTCAGGGCGTGAGTTGGGGTTTGGTCAGGGCGTGAGTTGGGGGTTTGGTCAGGGTGTGAGTTGGGGGTTTGGTCAGGGTGTGAGTTG